>NC_134708.1:33009959-33122459 GCF_043290135.1 Rhipicephalus microplus | reverse complement strand
CAGATATTTGTATTTATCTGTTGTCTCTAGCGTGACCTCCTGTATTCTAAGCTCACTACCTTCGTTGTCATTGAAAATCATGACTGCTGATTTTTCCTTACTGAATCTAAAATCTAACCTATCTCCCTCATTACCGCAGATGTCCATCAATCTCTGCAAATCTTCCTTGTTGTTGGCCATTAGCACAATATCATCTGCGTACATTAATGCTGGTAGTGCCTGATCAATACGTTTTCTTTGTTTGACTAAAGAAAGGTTGAAGCCCAGCCCACGTCCCTCTAATTTTGCCTCTAATCCTTGTAGGTACATCATGAATAATAAGGGTGACAGGGGGCACCCCTGCCTCAGTTTTTACCTCTGCAGGCTTGGATACCTCTTTTTTCCACTTTATAACTACCTTGTTACCCTTATAGATACCCTTTCAAAGATTAGTGACTACATGTTCCACGCCTAGTGTGTCCAGTATTCCCCACAATTCCTCTTGAACCACGCTATCGTACGCTCCTTTGATATCCAAGAATGCTAGCCACACGGGCCTGTGTTCTTTTTCTGCTATTTCGATGCACTGCGTCAGTGAGAACAGATTGTCTTCCAACATCCTGTGTTTTCGAAACCCATTCTGCAGTTCCTCCAGCACCCCCTCATCTTCTATTCATGCCTGCAGTCTTTCCTTTATAATCTGCATCGCCAGCCCGTAGACCTCTTATGACACTGTTATAGGACGGTAGTTGTTTATGTCAGCTTTGTCCCCCTTTCCTTTATAGATCATGCTCATCCTGCTAAGTTTCCATCCAACGGGAACTTCACCATCGATTATTATTGTGCTCACTGCCTCTCTCAAAGCCTGCTTAGACTTCGGGCCTAATGTCTTTATCAGCCTAATTGGAATGCCATCTGGGCCTGTTGATGTACTACTAGGCACCCTTTTCTCAGCCCTTACCCACTCTCGTTGTGAAAATGGAGCCATTGCACCACTTGATTCGTCCTTGTCTATTGTGGTGCATAAAGTAGTTCTTTGTTGAAATTTTTCTGTCACTTTTGTTCTTATATATTCAATAGCTTCGTCCCCTTCTAGCCTAGCACCTTGGGCTGTAGTTATAAATCTCTGCTCTAGGCTCGTCTCATTTCTTAGGGAGTTTAGATGGTTCCAAAATTTCGCAGCTGCCTTTCAATCTTTTTTATGTACTTCTGCCAGCCACTGAGCTCCCTTCCTTCTAATCTTTTCATTGATCAGAAGGGATGCATCCCTTCTACAGCTTAGAAAGGTTGCCCATTTTCTTTCAACATCATCTGTCGGTTCACCCCGCTGCTTAGCATGTCTGTGTTCCCTAGAGGCTTCCTGACGTTTTGCTATGGCTCTCTTAACTTCCTCATCCCACCAACTTTTGGGTTTGTGTCTTCTTTTCCGGGGTGACTTGTTACGCGTCTTAGCAAGCTCTAGCTCAAAGAGTCTAATTAGATTCGTGTATGTCCACACTGTCTTATTATCCTCCGTGATTACTTTCTCAATTTGTTTAGTGGCTATTTCAATTTGCCTTTCTGAATAAAAATGTTCCTGTAGTTGTTCATCTTGTCTCCTTCCCACTTTCACTGCTCTTCCAAAACATAGCTTGATACGTTTGTGATCACTACACAGACTTCTGGAGCCACCTTCATCTATGTGCATTCCCCTGAGCTTATCATGCATCCTATGTGACATCCGTGCATAATCTATCGTCGACTGCAGCCTTTCTACCTCCCATGTTATTTGCCCTTCACACTTCTCGGTACTGTTGCAAATGATCAAATCAAGCCTTTCACACATATCCAGGATCATTTGCCTGTCGGGTCAGTATACCCATCTATATATTCTATATGCGTATTCATGTCTCCTAGCATAACTATCTCGCGCTCTCTTCCTAAATCCTGAATGTCCTTTGATATACACTCTACCATTGCCTGGTTTTCCTCTCTGGCCTTTGCTCCCGTCCACAAGTACACGAAACCAAGGAGTGTCATTTGACCTGCCACTTTCCCTTTTAGCCATAAATGTTCCTTTCACTCCTGCTTGACCCTTTGCCAGTCTGTACTTTTATGAATGAATGCCCCAATACCACCCCCCTTTCTGCTGCCTTCTGTTCTATTACAATATTCCCACGCGTAGTCCGGATGGTTCGGAGGTTGTTCCATGTCCCTGAGATGTGTTTCTACAAAACCGTATACCATCGGCCTCTCTTCCCTTAGCTGTTTTTCTATCTCTTCCCACTTCAGCCTGTTCCTACCACCCTGCATGTTAATATACCCTATGTCTGAATGGGCTCGGCGCTCGTGGCTACGTCTATTTATGCCCCAGACTCTACCTATTATAGACATTGGTGCCACTTTGGAATCGTACCTGCCCATAACACCTGTCGAGGAGTCTCCCTGGTTGTTTTCCTCGTTACTAGCTATCCTGCACCCCGAAGGGCTCGCTTGCCCCCCAAAAAAGCTACTGCACGTCCTGCAAGTCGCCAACCCACCTCATGACTTAGCCGCCCATCGAAGTGAATTCTGTCTCGTTGAAAACCACCCCACCTATGCCCCTCTCTGTTTATTTCCACCACCTCAAAGCCTTTCTCTCGACTCATCCGCCATATCTCTTGGTTTGCGTTGACAACCGCTCTTTGCAGGTTGCTATAACGCACCGGTACCTCCGGTATCGTGCATATTCCTACCTGTACCTTAGGAGAAGTGGCGCGCATGTCATCGAAGCCTTTCGCCAGTGTGGCTGCAAGTTCTGCTGTATCTTCATTTAAGACATCGTTTAAACCGCCTGAAACTATCACGAGGTTTCGTCTATCAGCTGTAGTTTTGAGTTTTGCGCTCGCTTGCCTCATGACTGCTTCAAGCTTGCATCCTGGGAACGCCCCTACTGCAACCCTCTTGTCACGTCTTACCCTCTCTCTGATGGCTTCTGTGCATCGATTTAAATTCGAGTCCCCGGCGATTATCACATGCTGTGACTTTTCAGCTGGAGCGTCCTGCACCTGGGGGCTACTTGCACCTGTGACGCCAGCTACTTTGTCCCCTCCCAGCCCCACCACTACCTCGCTGAAGCTGGGCCTTGCGACAGTAGAACCGGCTAAACCTGTTTTTTCCAAACTTGCTTGCTCTTTCTTCTCCACCGTTCTGGTTGCCAGTTCTCTACTGTTCTCTCCGTAGGCCGCTTCTTTGTTCAGCTTTGCTAGTGCTTCCTCGGTGGACTTCAGTCTTTCTACCATTGCCCTCGTTTTCTCTTGCTCTGTCGCCAACGCAGTCTCGAGCTCATCGATTCTCACCAGCAGTTCACTTTGGGCAACCATATTTTTCTCCATTTTTTCCTCGACCACACATTGCCTACACTTCGCGACAGCTTCTTCTCCATCCGCTTCTACGCTTGGGTCCACTTTCAAACCCACTCCACATCCTGAACACTTTACAGTCTTTTTAACTATGTCTTTCTGACACCAATTGTCCCTACACTCGAAAATTACTAAACTCGAGCCGTGCACTACGAAAAAAAACAGAAAGTCTAGGCTCTACTACAAAAATTTTTGCGTGTTCAATGTACGCACACCTCCCCCACGGGGTGGCAAAAGAAAAAAACACAACAAAAAAATTCAAACACACACACACCCGCACTAACTAATAAATACCTGGTGACTGGCCCCCGAAAAAGCCGTACCATAAAATAAGTGCTACGAAGATTTCAACTGCTGCCTTGTAATTATAAAGACAAGCTCAAAACATGCAAAAACACTTATCTGCGCAGTCGATCCGGAGCGCTCGAAAAACACGTCCATCCACCGTGACAGCCCGATCAGGACTACACACATGAAACGCTGATGGTGCGCCCCCATACTTTCTACAGCTCTACTAGACGAGCAACAAATAGAATTAGTTTGGATAGGGCTACATGAGCAGGACGTCCGCGCCCGTATAGTTCACTTCAATGCCAAGAAAAGTTGTCGCCGGGTATAGTGCTTCACACAGGTCAATGTACGACGCGTTGTGCGTGTGTATGCGTATGTGCGCAATTAAAAGAATAGGTTACACTTAATAAAACGATGCCCATTTTAACTAAGCAGCCTGATTGCGTTTGCAACAGCTCTGCACTAATTACTTCCCCAGTTTTGGCCCAGATGACTCCCCCTAAATGCCCATCAAGACGCCTTGAAGGCTGGAGATCACTGGCACGAGATGTGCAGAAAAGTCCAGCGTCATGCGCGTATCACAAATGACCCAGTTGACCGAAATTCATGGGAGTTCATACTAGAAAGCAAGAAAGATTTGAATGCAACACCTGGTAAATCTTTATAACGCAATGAACCACCTCTAAAGGGTGCGTGCTGAATCCTTTTGCTTCTTTTTAGGGACTTATATTTTTAGTATTGTTTTTTTTCGCGTAATAAGTCGTTTTGTTCTAGCTTTGTTTCCTGTTTGCGGCCCTCCTTCTTCCAGCCATTATGACCGCGTTCCTAGCTTTTTTTTCATGAAGTAGTTGTTTATTCACATAGGACATTAACGACATTTGTTGTCTATTATTGTTCCTATCAAACAAACTACCCGCTTTTAATGGCGCTAGTTTCCAAAATAACGGCTTAATTATAGTACCACCCCTTGTATGAAGAAGAGATGAAATAAGACTAACGGAGAAGACGGGGTACTTAACCAGAAAGACATCCGGTTGGCTACCCTACACTGGCGGATTAGGGAAGAGGACAAAAAAGGCGAGAAAGCAAGAGACGGAAGAGAAAATGGGAGAGGCAGGCAGTAAATTCACTGCAGCATGTTGAACTCCACCGCAAACCGGAGGCGTTCACACAAGCCCGTCATCCTTAAAGGGCATTATGAAAAAAGCCTTATATGAATAGCACCAGTAAAAAAAAATTGCAACATATCCACGGAGTGAATGAACATGAGTAGTGCAAAGCACCCGTCCGACCGTGCGCACGTCTGTCCTACCGCGCGTGCGTCCGTCCATCTGTCCATCCGTCCGTGCGTACATCGCTCCACCCGTCCATCCGTCTGTCCGTGCATGCGTCAGACCATGTGCCCGTCCGTCAGTCTGTCTGTCTCTCGGTGTTTCTGTAGGTTTCTCTGTCTGGCGACGAACACAAACCACCAAGGCTCTCTGCTACACTATGATCCGTCACGCACGGCGACGATCCACGAGACTGGGAGAGGCGCTCGTTCTCCGCGTACCTAGGCACAGTCCGCGGAGCAGCCAATCGGAGTGTTGTGGTACAGAACCATCTAGAATATCCTCACTCAACTGCAGTTTGTATGCTGGATGGATAGATGTGGCTGTACCCTTTAGATCGGGCGGCGGCTAACGCCACCTAGCCGTAATACTTAGTGAACTAACCATTACATTTATCTTTTTTTTCCTTTAAATAATGAAGTTGACGATTCGTACTTCGCAGTGAAGGGTTTAATTTTCACTCGTGCCTCGACTTTAGCCACCAATCAGATAACCTCCTTCTAGTTAAGTCTACCCGCTTAAAGTCTATTTTGCCCTCGCTGTCCTTAAATCCCAGTGCTTTGAAAAACTCTGCGCCATCATCCTGAACTATAGGGTGAAGCCCTTTACAGAACATTATCAAGTGTTCGGCAGTTTCTTCTTCCTCTCCACACGCACTGCATACTGTGTCGACCCCTACGTATTTGGCCCGATATGTATGTCTTGGTTCGCAGTACTCCCGTCTTGGCCTCAAACAGTAGAGAACTACCCCGAGTATTATAATAGATCCTTTCCTTGGCAATTTCCTGCTTAAAATTTTGATAGATCTCTAGTGCGGACTTCTTAATCATGCCCATTCTCTACATGTAAGTCTCCGTTTCCTTCACTTTTTTCTTAACCGATAGTTCCTTTTGGTTTGGCCACCTGCTGTTTTCTAAGTATTTACCAGTCAACTTCTTGGTTCGCTTCCTCCATTTTGTATCGACATTCGTCATGTACAAGTAGCTGAAAACCTTCCTAGCCCAACGCTCTTCCCCCATTTCTCTATATGTTTCCTCATAACAAACATGGCAACGCCGCTTCCAGGACAGTGGTTGATGCAATCAAACTTTTTAAAGCTTTCGCGTTAAGAGAGAGAAAGAATATCAGAAAGGTATGGAGTTCAACTAGACAAGTCCAGTTTGCTACCCTACATGGGGGAGAGGGGAATTACGGAGTAATGCAGAGAGAAAGGAGGAGGAGATACACATAACACACGCACTGCAAACGCGATGCAGGTGCTTTCGCGTTAAAATAAGCCCACGGGGCTAGACAAGTTTGAACTGCCTGAACAGTCCAACGATAAGAAAAAGGCATGATATAGCCGAAGTTTGGCGGCATTACATAGAAATGGCGGAACCTTCAATTGAACGGTAAACATATCACGCGGGTGTCATAGCCGCCGGGAATCGTCGTGACACCGTGTCGGTTGTGCTGAGAGATAACAGCCGCCGCTGTCAGCTCATTGTTGACAGCGACGAGAGACGCTTCCCAGGCGCCATGCCCGTGATGGAACTCCCTCAGGAGTCCATGGAAAGATATTAGAGCGCATCAAGTGAGGAAAAAAATAGAAGTGAGTTAACGGCATAAAAGAGGCCGATGATTTCATACAAACGCTACAAAACAGTGGGCTGGAAGCTGATGTGTGTGGGTAATGCGAAATTGGAAAAACGTTGAAAAAGGAGACAAAAACACAAAACTCAGAAAATTGCTAATGCTACAAATCTATGAGTAGACTTAGTCGCATATGTATGCCTGTATAAACGTTTTAGGGGCGAAGCTCCTGTGTTTATCATATATGGTTAACGATTTAGAGTACTAGGTACTTTACTATGGGAGAGCATGAAGCCGTCCCGTGGCGTGGCAACCTCCTTATGGCTTCTTATGGCGTGGCTGGTGCGTCCCTCGTAGTACGTACCACCAGTGGCACATACCCGAAATAGCGGTGCTTACGATTTTGACCTCCAAGGTGGTTCCGGTGAAAGATTTCTTCTGTGCGTTGTTGAACAATAAAATATAGTGCTCAATGCACATATTAATAGCTGCTAAGGGGGAATAAGAGACAGGAGCATTTGGCCTTTAGGTAACACGCACGCTGCGATCCCCATTAGCAGCTATTGGCATGTACATTGAGCACGATCTGACAAGAAAGGGTTGCTACGTTATACTCGCTGGGTGTAACCTCCTTGGTTTTAGAAAGGTTTAGCCAGCGTTGGGCCGCAGTGCCATGAATACAGTGAACTAGTATATACCATGAACTCGAGGTGGTTAAAGGTGGGAAGTAAACCCGAAGCGCAAGCCGTAAAAAAGTGTGCATGTGCCACCTCCCGTTTAGTCCTTGAAATGTTCGCTGGATGGCGGTGCTTCTATATGGAGAATATATGATGAAAAGATGCGAGATGGTGGTACTTGGAGTGCTGCATATATGGACGAACGGACACACAGACAGATGCATGGATGGACGCATGAGCGGATGCAGGCGCGGATGCATGGACGAACGCAGGGACGGACGCACGAACAGACGCACGCACGGACGGGTGGATGGACGGTTACACAGACGTACGCAAAAACGGACGGAAGCAAGAACGAATGGACGGACGAATGTTTCGCCCCACTCCCCATCCGTGGATATGCTGCCATTTTTTTAGCTCTGCATCATTATTTCTGTATATGTATTTGTCGTGTACATAAGACGCCATCTATGTTTTTCTTTTTTCTACGCGTGCGTCTGCGTACAGCCGTCAGCACCTTTAACTTCACCGCTCCGACACGTTGTTATGCCAGCGAGTCCTCGTCAAACGTCCGTGCCTCTGAAACAGGCAATCTGGGTCAAGGCCAGCCCGCAGCCCGCGGGGCGCGAACAACTCCACGGCGTGAACACGCGCGGCGCATCTGTGGCCCACGTGCATTGAGTCAGTTGCGCACGTGACAGCGAGCCGGCGTCCTCATGTCTGGTGGCCTGACGCATCGCGCGGCGAACCCCATTGGAGGAGCCTGCTCTGAAGACCAGCGGCGCTTCTGATTGGACATTTTAGTTGGGCCCGGTGTAAATAAAAGAAGCCCTGCGGCGTGTCGCGATCAGCGGTCTTAGGCGAAAGGCTGAACTATGTGTTAGAGAGAAGAGCTCGGCTCTTCGAGTCTCTGCCGGCCCCAGTGCCGAAATTGTAACGCCTCTGTATATATGCTGTACATAAACCTTGTTTAACTCACCGTCGTCTCGTCCGCTCGTCTCCTCAGCTCTGCGCAGAAGCAGTCGCGAGCTGAGAAACATACGCTACCAAACGGCTGGTGACCTTCCCGGCGGGGTCGAAAGCAGTGGCGCCTCCGGGACCGCGTCGGCGTCGCCGTCTTTCGCAACAGTGGTGGCTTCGGCGGGATCGGGCCATCGTTCGCAACAGTGGTTGGCAGCTGCGGGATCGGCCGGCGTCAGCGACATCGATGCGGTGAGTGCCTGATGTTTTCCCCTCAGTTCACCAGACTACTCTAGCTCAGGTTGTAGTAGTTTAGAGAAGGGCTGTGTGAAGCATTAGAGTGAGCTTTGATCGTTTCAAGCAAAGTCGAAGTGCTTTGAAACCAAAGTTAATGCGGAGGGGGTAAACACGGGAGAGTGAAAAGTTGCTTGCGCGTCTTGCTAGTTGACTTATAGTGGGTACGGCAAGTAAATTGTTAACAGGGGCAAACAGCAAGAGGCTAGTGTGAACGATGGAGAACCTTAAAGTGAAGGAACTCATCGAAATTTGTGAGGAACTCGGCATTACTTTGGGCCGTGCGAAACGAAAGCAAGCGATCCTTGAGATCATGAAGGATGAGGGAGTGTCGGCTGAGGAAGTCGATGAGGCCTGGGTGGATATTAAAGCACGCCGTGAGGAGGCTGAAAGGCGAGAAGTAGAAGCTCGCGAACGTGAGGAGGCTGAAAGGCGAGAAGCTCGTGAAGAGGCTGAAAGGCGCGAAGCTCGCGAACGTGAAGAAAGGCGCGAAGCTCGCGAACGTGAAGAAAGGCGAGAAGCTCGCGAACGCGAAGAAGCTGAAAGGCGCGAACGTCGCGAGGAGGCCGAGAGACAGGAGCGCCTCGAGATGAAACGAATAGAATTGGCAATCCTACAGTGTTCGCAGGCGCCTAGCGCAGCTTCTCCGACGATTCAGGTCAGCGGTATTAGAATTCGGGATCAACTGCCACCGTTCGTAGTAGGCGAGGACATGGCGAAGTATCTCGTCAAGTTTGAACACGTCTGTGAGCGAAACGCTTTGGAGCGGTCTCTTTGGGCGCAGAACCTGTTAGCTCTTCTTCCCGGCGAAGTGTCCGACGCGATAACTTGCTTGTCGAGGGAAGCGTTTGAGAGCTATGACGAGGTTAAGGAAGTGCTCTTGAGACGTTATAAGTTGTCACCCGAGGCTTTCAGGCAAAGGTTCCGGTATGCTGAAAAGGGGAATGAGTCACACGTTGACTTCGCGTTTCGTCTTAAAGCTGATTTAATTGAGTGGCTCAAGGGCGAAGGTGTGTATGACGACCGCGATAAAGTGGTGGAATGCGTTGCATTGGAGCAATTCTACCGCTGCATCGAGGAGGATGTCAAACTTTGGCTGCAGGACAGACTTGGAGACGTACAGTTAAATAAGGCAGCTGAGTTAGCTGAGGAGTATTATACTCGCCGAAAGTTGCATAGCAGGGCAGTGCGCGTTGAAAAGGATGAGAGAAAAGAGAGCTTTTCAAGGAAACCTGATCAACGGAAACCCGTTCCGCACCGTAATTTCAAAAGGGACCCGTCTCTTACGAAGGACACTGTAGGGGAAGGGCAAACAGAAGCGGAGAAATCGAGTGAGGTTTCTACCACACAGGCATTAGAACCGGAAAACAAACGGAAGCCGCTAATCTGCTACAACTGTAACAAGGAAGGGCACATCGCGAGAAACTGTCAGGAAAAGTTTGCCTTCGCAACGATCCGAGAATCAGAAAAAAACATGCGGTTGTTGGAGCCGTATCTCCAAGAAATTAGGGTCAATGAGAAAACGTGCCGAGCACTTAGAGACTCAGCGGCAACCATGGACGTTGTCCATCCTTCATTGGTGTCTCCGGATGACTTCACAGGAGAATGCGCGTGGATCAGGCAAGTCGCCGAGGAGCAGAGTGTTCGCTTGCCAATCGCCACCGTTGTCATTGAAGGCCCGTTCGGTAAGCTTTGCACCGAAGCGGCTGTGTCTGCCGCGCTGAATGGTCGTTTTTCTTATCTTTTTTCCAACAACTCGGAGCAGCTTCTCAAAGAGCATGGCAAATCGTTCTTCCCCAACTTAGCGTGCATGGCTCTCACGCGATCGCAAGCGCGAAAGCTCTCGCGGAAGCTTGACTTGGTTCCATGCGGTGAACTCTCAAGTGACCTTGTCGGCGGGTCGACGGAACCCCAGAAGGGAAATTTTCCGCATGAGTCATGTGAGCAGTCACGCGAGCGGCCCGTCGCGGGAGCGGCCGGCGCGGTATGCGCTGGGGGAGACGACGTGGCGCCATTGAGTCAGAGCGAGAGGGTTGCAACGCTCTCGCCTGTAGCGGAAAGTTGGAGCGAGCTGCCGAGAGTTGATCGAGAGACGCTCATTCGAGGGCAGAGTGAGGATCTCTCGATTGAAGCGCTAGTGGAAAGCCAAATTGAAGCGCTCGTGGAAAGCCAGAAAAACGCGGCAAAAGTGCTGTCGAAGGAGCACTACGAGAAATCGGGGAAGAAGCGCACTTTTGAAGTTGATAATCAGGTAATGCTGCTGCAGCCGTCCAAAAGGAACAAGCTTGAGGTTGATTGGGAAGGGCCCGCCAAAGTATTATCGAAGCCTTGCGATACAAATTATGAGGTGCAAGTAGGAAGGCGGCAGAACAAAATTTACAACTTGATGAAACCCAATGTTCAACATCAAGCGGTCGTAAATCAGCTGTTGAAGGCTTCAGAGGAAGAGGGAGCAGAAAATTTGAGTTCTAGTGAGGTGATCGAAGGGGGATCGAAAGTAATTTGGGAGCAGATAAACCTAGAGCCTAGCTTAAGTGAAGGAGGACCTGAGAAAGAGGACCTGAGAAAGAGTGGTTCCGAGTTTGAAGACGTGTTTTCGGACCGCCCCGGAAACACGACGGTGATCGAACACGATATCGAGCTAAGCGGTGAGGAGTCAATCAGTAGCAAGCCGTATCGTTGTTCCCCTGTGCAACGTCGAAAGTGTGCGCCGCTCTTGGTGCCGCATAGGTATCGTCGCCTAAAAGTGGCCGGTTACTGAGGTGGAGCATGTTGCTCCACAGCGCAACTTTGACGTTCGCTAAAGAAAAAAAAAAAGGGAAAGGTAAACGCTAATGCAGGTGCATTGAGCAGTGCGTTCCAGCTAGTAACTTCTCAACCTTTCGGTTTCTCGCTGGCGATTCGGGGCAAAATTTTTACCTCATCACGACCTGGGCTGAGCGCTCTCGTTCAGAGTGATCTCAAGGGGCCAACTTTGTGGTGTTCTAATTCGTTACGTTGTTGTACGAAGAAAAAAAAAATTGAGTTGTCATTTTAAGAGTCTTGTGTCCCACATGTGCCTCTTGATGTAGAGGGAACAAAATTCCGATAGACACGTAGATAGGTATATGTTGTACTATACTTTGTCTGGTGTTCTGTTGGGTGACTGAGGGAACTTGCTTGTGTCGTGTGTTGTCTGTTGTCGATCCGTTCTTGGCAAGTTGCAGAACCATCGGCAAGTGCTGAAACCGAAGATGGTCAGAAGAGACGAGTGAAGCTGGTCGACAAGTTGTGGCGACAAGCCAGTGGAGCTGGGATCCGTCGTCAAAATTGGGATGTGTTCCCGGAACAGTCTGGAGCTGTATTCTCCCCATGGCCCTGGAGGCGAACCTGGAGGGACCTGGCGAACGAGCGCACCTGACATCCGAGCCCCGTGGAAGCAGCTCGTCTTTCCGGTGCATTGTCTGGCGGCGGGGGTGCTGTTATGCCAGCGAGTCCTCGTCAAACGTCCGTGCCTCTGAAACAGGCAATCTGGGTCAAGGCCAGCCCGCAGCCCGCGGGGCGCGAACAACTCCACGGCGTGAACACGTGCATTGAGTCAGTTGCGCACGTGACAGCGAGCCGGCGTCCTCATGTCTGGTGGCCTGACGCATCGCGCGGCGAACCCCATTGGAGGAGCCTGCTCTGAAGACCAGCGGCGCTTCTGATTGGACATTTTAGTTGGGCCCGGTGTAAATAAAAGAAGCCCTGCGGCGTGTCGCGATCAGCGGTCTTAGGCGAAAGGCTGAACTATGTGTTAGAGAGAAGAGCTCGGCTCTTCGAGTCTCTGCCGGCCCCAGTGCCGAAATTGTAACGCCTCTGTATATATGCTGTACATAAACCTTGTTTAACTCACCGTCGTCTCGTCCGCTCGTCTCCTCAGCTCTGCGCAGAAGCAGTCGCGAGCTGAGAAACATACGCTACCAAACGGCTGGTGACCTTCCCGGCGGGGTCGAAAGCAGTGGCGCCTCCGGGACCGCGTCGGCGTCGCCGTCTTTCGCAACAGTGGTGGCTTCGGCGGGATCGGGCCATCGTTCGCAACAACGTGGTCTCAGCTCGGTTGGATGGAGGTCAGCGCCACCGAGCGTTGAGAATGGTATGCTTGCTGCAGTTAAGGATAGGTGTAGCACGCGTCGGTTTTACTAGTAAAATTCTCTTTCCAGTCTGTCTGGCCATCAGTCCGGCCGTGCTTCCATCCGTCTGTTCGCTCTTGGTTCCGTCCGTCCGCGCGTCTGTATGTGCGTCCGTCCATCCACCTATCCGTCCGTGCATGCGTTCGTCCATCCATCCATCCGTCCGTGCATGCGCTCGTCCCTCTATTCGCGTGTAAATCTGTGCGTCCGTCTGTGCGTCCGTCCGTCCATACGTCTGTTCGTGCGAGCGTCCATCCATCCATCCGTCCTTGCGTCAAACAAACAGACAGACAACGGACGGACGCGGCCAGCGGATTATTCATGGTTGGTCGATAAAAACATCCGAAGCTTCGCCGCACTCATCATCATCCACTCCATGGATAGGCTGTGCCGTGGTTACTACATACATGCAAACATACAGGTGACGACCGGCCCACACCTTGAGGAGCTTCGCCCCTATAAGCCAATTACAGACTTACGGACTCAACCGACTTGCTCGGGTTCACTCACACGCAGACCGAGCTGTGATTCCGAGTGAGTCCGGGTGAAGAATTTTTTGGTGAGTTGGAGTCCGAGTGAGTCCGTTTGAAGAAAATTTCCGTCAGCGTGAGTCTGAGTGAGTCCAGCTCAGGAAACTTTCGCTGAGTCTGAGTCCGAATGAGTCCTAAGCACAATACAATTTCATGAGTCATCCTGAGTGAGCTCAACTACTTCTGCCGATTTATGCCTGTGGAGGATACAGACTGGATATCTTATTTATTACTGAATTTCGAGTCCCAGCTAATCACTCAGCGTTGGCGAGCGAACAGGGTAAATGAACGTGAAGTAATGGAAATCGCGTGTTCCTTTCTACGGCCCTCGTTATGAGTCGTGTTTGCACAAGGAATCGTTGCAGAGGGCACGCGAGTGCGCCACCTAGTGACGTCGACACGAGTATACTTCATGCGCTACGCGATCGATTCCCTTGACGGCGCCACTAAGCAGAGCAGGCAAGGGCGTTCTGCTTGCAGGCGTTTCATTACGACCCGTGTGCTTCCGAATTGCTTCGAACCATATGCAGCCTGGGGCCATTCGTTCTTGCAGACTCTGTAGGCGTGGTTGGACTTTGCACGGGACGGCTTTAAGCTCTCCCATAGTAGAGTGCCCTAGTACCCTGTACTATAAATCGTTACCCACTTTTTTCTACACCCCCCCCCCCCCATTCAATCGTTCAAATTTATAACGGAACCTACTTCAGTTCAGGAGATGCTTACTGTACGGCTTAATGCTCTCCCATAGTAGAGTACCTAGTACTCTAGATTGTTAACCACTTTTTTATAAACACACAGCTGAGGACAATAGCTTAGGCCACTTTATTAGTATATTTATTCAGTTCTCCACGTGGTTCACTAATATTTTAAGCACGCCTGTAGGTCGTAGATGTATATCTAATGACAATTCATTATGACGGTCATTGGCTGTACCCTAATGAGCGTGAAACATGAGCTGCAATGATCGAAATGTCTTCATGAACGCGTCACAATGCATGTGCAGCTTCAGTGAGACCACTCTGTTGGTCTGTACCTCAATGACCTTAACTGAAATGCGATAAAAATGGCATAAACAAATAAAACAGCATCAATACTATCATACGTGGATCATGCCGTTAATTACACGAATGTTATGATTTTGAGGAGATGGCAGATATTCCGAAACAAGTAACGAAAGAAAAAAATGGTCAATTTAGCGCTAACTACCAACGCATCGCTGTGCCCGTTCAGTTAGAAATTAATGTTTGTGCGGATTGCATTCCTCTCATTCCTTATTTTATGATTGCTTTGCGCTAAAAAATAAATATATTACCAACTGCTCCAGACGCTCACATTGGTTAGCTGTTAATTTCCACAACACAGTGGACCTGTATCATTATTCATCAAATGAAAACTAATTGTTCAAATGCTTTGTTGAAAGGCCCTCAGCTGTGGTTTCGTAATAACAATAAAATACCCCGCACCTCCGCCACTTATGAGGAAGAGCTTTTTTCGAGACGAGCTCGAGCTGGCAAACACTGATGATAATATCTACAGATGAGGAAATCATACAAATGATGATGACACGTGCAATTGATAAAGGAAAGTCAGTGACTGCGCTCCTACTAGTCATAATTATGATGATGACAATTTCGCGAATTTCACGCCTTGTGGGAATCTGTTTCGTGCGAAACAGTCAGTAAGCAATAGTGTATGCTGCGATATATGGCCTTCAGCCAAGCTTAGCGAGCTGGATCCTCGTATTTTTCTAGGATTAGTAGTCGCCTTTACATCACGGGTTTACCAGGCATGTCGACTTCGCATAATCACAAAATTATGATAGCGATATCAATTATATGTACACTTTTAGCTGGATTTCGACGCCGGCATCGACGTAGATGTCATACACCGCATTTGTATACGTACCTATATATATGAAATCGCAAGAACAAAATACAATCCAGAAATAAAAATCCAGAAAAAATTACTGTGCCGTGCAATTCCTGAGGCTGCTGAATCTCCCGCTCCGGAGTTTTGGGACCAGTTGTTAACGTACAACGATTAAACAAACATTATTACTTGGAGCGCAGGGAATTCCCCTTGCCACATTCTAGACTTAACCGGCCACGGGCGGATACATTAAGACTTCTGCAGATGCGGACGTACCCCAACCCGGTAATCATCAATAAAATCAATCCAGACTGTGGGGTTTCGATCTATTGTAGTAAGTGTGGGGGCTTGCTCGATTTTGAGCACATGCTCTGGTGCTGCACGGCAATGGCCGGTACGGCTTCTCACGGTGAACAGTGGCGGCAGCGAATGCTGCACAGAAACGCACTGTCGGACCAACTCAAGGCTGTCCAGGGGCCCCGTGTGGAGGGGCCTGGCCTCTCTGTCCTGGCGTGGGAGCAGCCAGAATCAGTCCTGCACTGATCCTCAGGATCTTATTAAAGTTATTCATACCATAGAAATCCACCGAGCGTGGGACATCCGCATCGTGAATGTGAGGCGTTAATCGCTCACCCACGGAGGGGTACCTCCTTCAACATTCGAACGGCAAGCTGTTTATATCTACCCTTACCGCAGTTGGCGGGCGTCTCGGGGAAGAACTATCGCGTTTTCAGCATTATCAGCAAGATGGCGCAATGAGTGTGCGGCGGTTCTCATCTCTCACGCGTACTTTGGCCCGCGGAGAGGGGACGATCTCTCGCGCGCACTTTTTTCCAAGTGGAGATGATCATACGTCTCGGCTGGCGTTGCGTTTGCACTGGAACGATTCCGTTGCAGTTACGGGGCGATCAAAGGTCACTGCAATCGTTGCATAGTTTCCGTTTTCAAAAAAAGCACGCTTTTCAGACACAGCGAAGTAACTACTAAGACGCTTGTTCACGTTCATCTGTACCTGTGAGTAGGTTTAATGGTCATTTGTGCGTGAGAAACGTAGGGCACGTTTCGATATGCTTGCCTTTCTGCATGTGATCTTCCAATTGGTTGCTATTGCATTCATTGCTTCGCCTTAGCGGTAAAGCTGTCAGTCAGTCAGTCAAGAACTTTAATATATGGTCCTGAGGAGTTTTAGCCACCAGGGTGCCCACGTGGGGCATCCTAGCAGCCGTTACCGTAGGCGACGCCCGAGTCGGGGCTGGAACGTGGTGGCGTTCCGCCAGTTCTTGGGCCCTCTGGACTGCCTTAAGTTGGTTTCGGAGATTGGGGCTCCTGAGTGCCTCCTCCCAGTCGGACTCACTGGTGAGAGGTCCCTGAGGTAACGCGGGACATTGCCAGAGCATGTGCGCGAGTGAACAGTACACTTCTGTGCAATCTGGGCACTGTGAATTTATGTCTGAGTTATAATGGCTGAGTCGGCCCCGTGATGGGTACGATCTCGTTTGTAACATTCTAAAGGCTACTTCTTGCGCGCGTTCGAGTTTTGAATGGGGTAAAGGGTATCGGCTTCTGTTGTGTCGGTAGTGGGAGGTAATTTCATGGAAGGTGAGTAGTGGGTCATTAAACTGCACGTCTGGGCCCAGCTCTTCGGTGGCTGATTGATCGTCACGGCGGGTCAGTTCTCGTGCTCGATCATGAGCCATTTCGTTGAGGTTGGGTTGTTGTGGGTGAACGTCTTTGCCCATGTGGGCAGGGAACCAAGAGAGGTAGTGCGAGCCCGTATATTTCCGTGTTTGTAAAATGCGGGCTGCTTCTGGAGCGATGTTGCCGGTTTCGTAAGCCCGAATGGCGGCGCGAGAGTCTGTGAAGACATTAGTGAGTGAGGGGTCGGTCATCGCTAAAGCTATAGCAACTTGTTCGGCTATGGCGCTTGTTGATAGCCTAACCTAAAGCTGTGACTTTTTTTTTCGCCCCTTCGCGTTAGCTAATAGAATTCCAAAAGTACTTTATACGCGTATATTGATTATAAACATGAACACGCTCAATCTTGGAATAGCATGGCCTCAAAAAACGTTGCAGCTTTCAGATCTACTATTTTAGTGCACATGTTGCTGTAAGTTACCTCATAGTTCATCATTAAAAATCGATCTCGAGGGGTTGCGTGTCTGAGTCAATATTTCGACCAGTAAACTTGTTATCATCAAGGCTCTAACTTCCAGCCTTGAAGTTAGAGCTTCTCTAGTGGCTAAGGTACTCGGCTGCTGACCCACAAGCCGCGGGTTCGAATGCGGCTGCGGCGGCTGCGTTTCCGATGGAGGCGGAAATGTAGGCCCGTGTGCTCAGATTTAGGTGCACGTTAAAGAACCCCAAGTGGTCGAAATTTCCGTTGCGCTCCACTACGGCGTCTCTCATTATCATATGGTGGTTTCGGGACGTTAAACCCCATATATCAATCAATCAAGTTACAGCCTCAACAATACATATCTATTTGTCGAAATGTCGGCTCGAGTACAGAACACTTGTTTGTGGAGTTTTACATCACAAGCTTGCATCTTGCCCGTCCGGTCGTATTTTGGTCTCCCTGAAACCCAATGAAATGCTGCAAGCAAATTTTCTATTTTGAAACAAGCATGGGTAAATACATGCGAAACTTACATAGTTCAACAGAAGTCTTTTAAATGTTAAAAAATAACACCAATAAAATTCATTTTAAAAAGTTGAAGTTGAAGTTCAGAAATAGTTTCTTGGCGTGTAATTTCAATGAAAAAAAGCAGCTGTATTGTAGTTTGTTATCAGAACCTGAAAGAAACATTCGGTGTGCAAAGAAAATTCCATTCCATTTATTTGCCAAGCTTCTCATTTACATCTTAATTTACGCCTTTATACTGAGGTTCTTGCGAAGAGTGACAATGTTTTGCTGCGCTTGTGTTCCAAGTCATAAGACTGCAGTGATGACGAATTGATTTACTGTGTCGAAGCTCCGAAAAACCTTCTCAGGTACTCGAGTTCACTTGCAGGAAAATGTCTTCAGCTCGGCCAAGAGCATCATTTTTTTTTTTCGCGCAAAAGTTGTAGTTTTTCGTTTTGTGAAATGCGCTGCCGTTTGGCACTACGATAACCAACACGAAGTTGTAGCGCTAAAGCTGCCACTCCCGATGTATTCTTAGCACGGCTTTAACTCATAGCCGCGCTAAGGCAGACATAGCCGCCTCAGTGAGCCATAGCACGTCATATTTGCGCATATGCAGGCTCGAAAATATGTAGCCTGGCTTCGAAATCATGTGTGTGACGAATTGAGTTTATGGCTGCTAGAGACTTACTTTTCGACACGCGTTCATGGAGCACCCTTTTCAACGTAAAGTTGTGATATCCGCTATAGGACGCGGTGGCGTGCCGTAGGTGGGGCCGACAACGCAGGTGACGGGAAAACTGCGCTATTAAGTTTCTTTAGACCTGTTGAACTGGTAATTATCACTTGTTAAGGATTGGATGGCGTTGCGGAAACTGTTTGTAGAACCGGAATATGCTGTCGAGAAATTTTCGTTAAATTGAATTGACTTAACATTCAATTCAATGGCTCAGGTGCCTTCTTGATTTGGGTGGCTGGTAGAGGGCCGTGCACGTCACGTTCGTGTGTCCCGCTCTTGAGTGAACTGCGTGTTTTGTCGCGTGTCTCAATTGATGTCAGAGTCGAAATAACAAGAAGCACGTTGTTGAGATCTGCTCCGCAACCTCCGCCCGTCCAGCTTCTTATTAGAAACGTGTTTACTACTTCAATTATTCCAATCAAATACTTGCCCTTGACAACCATGACAGCTCAATTGGCCCTAAGTAAGCCCATGCTCTGATATTTTATATACCCAATATAACTCTTGATTTGAACTAGGAGTATAGGAGTACAGGGACAAATTTTTTTTACACCAGGGGGGTAGGGACCTCTTTGATTTTGGAGCGGGACCCCCTTGAAATGGTCATTTTTTTCCTTGTGAGCAAAATAGAAGTAAAATTCCGGGAGGGGGGAGGGCAATGGCTGGGTGTGTCACCCTCTAAGTACGCCCCTGACTTGAACTATAGTCAAAACTTGCTCAGGAGTTTGATTTTTTAAGTTCATTTTTTAATATTCGAAATATCGGGTCTAAGGGCTCACTCTTATTATTTGCAAGAGACACAAAACAGTACCTCGTTGCTCGTGCACCTCAATAAAACAATCTGGCCACTAAAACAAAAAAAAAGTTTCCCCTATTTCCTTTAGTTGCAAGGAAGACAGGGCATGTGGGTCATGGCGGCCTACTTTAATCGCTTACACCCTTCTCTGACGTCACCATCGCTATGTACGTCCCACAGGGGAGAGCCGCAAAGAGTTTGTGAGTGTGATGGGTTGTGCCATCGACAGTAATGGATCGCCGTTGCCCTTTTCGAGTGCGCTTGTCAAAGGGATGGGTCACGTAGCCTTCACACAAAGAGTGCCGTCAGCCATCCATACGAGTTCGGCGTTGAAAGGACGCGCCCTCTTATCATTTCCGAGTGATCCATCTCTCCTCGTCCTGCAACTTTTGTTCAGAAGCCTTCAGCGTCGAGAAGATTCGCGTTGTATACGGAGCATCTTATAGGATGGCTTTCCCAGATTTCGGATGGCCGAAATTGTTCGGCTACGAACTATGGCGGCAGTCAGCTGGAACCAACCTCCAAAGAACTGTGGTTAGAAAATTTCACGTCACAGAAGACGGAAAGGAGGAAGTGCCTACGGGTAAATTGATTTCAAAGAAGACGCTGCACGACGCAGACGCTACTGTCGAATTTTAAGTTGGCAAGCACTGTGGTTCCGCAATGCATTCTTCCATTGTTGCTGCACCACTAAAAAAAATAAAAGTACGAGTTTGATTCGCATCCACCAGAATTACAGAAGAGAAATGCTGGAGCCAAAAATAATTCATCGTAGAAATTTAGAATAAACCGCAACGGCCACTACAACCAGTGTTCTTAAGACTTAATTGCTTTTCCATCCTGAAAACCAATTTTCGATCGCAAAAAAACAAAACATTGCGTTAGCAGATAATGCGCTGCGTGACGAGATATTTTTTCTCAATAGCCTAATGTTCCTACGGAGCTACAGCATTTATTTTTACATTAAATTAAGCTCCTACTGTAAACCTTGCACTCATACCCCGATGGGCATCTGCGAATACTTGCTTTAAATTTATGCACGAAGATTGAAGGTTGCTCTTAATAAGCACTGGTGAAATGTAGGTTCATTTTGTTTAAAGTAGGTTAGTACGATCGGAAAATTATCTAATACATCACGCATTATCTCTATGTCGAACTGTACAAACTATGAGTCAGAACTCAGCCAGTTTTCTGTCATCTGGTACCATAGTTCATCTGTCTATTGAATCCTCTATGCGCCCCACCCTAGTAAATAAACACCTTATTTTATCATCAAACAAGCCACCTAACTTGTCATCACGTTACGACGTGAATAAATGAGTGAATGTGCCAATTATTTGTTAATGTGTAATTTGATTACAAATTAAGAACAAGCCACGGTATCAAACGCTTAAAGAGTCAATCAGTTGATTTATCAGTTCATCAATAAATCAATCAATAAATCAATATCTGCCGTAGAACGAACAAGGTTTCATGCAAGAAAATAATATGACGAAGGAAGAACTAAGCTCGTATAGACATTACTCACGTGAAAAGCCGGAAGTCATACGTCGCGTGATCCCCGTACCGAGTAAACTGCAGGCTGAATATCCAGAGAGTACCCTCACTTGTAATTTATCTCTTCCGCATAAATGCTCACCGAATGTTAGGTGAGAAATTGAAGCTTGAAAAAGGAAGAAGAGACCCACAGATTATGCACGTGCACAAGTCGAGTAAAAACAAAGATTTACAGCCACACGCACAGAGATGCACAAAAGCGCACAAATACAAGAAAAAAAAGTATTGGGAGTTGTTGCTTCAGGGAGTGAAGCTACGCTCTGAAAAGGGAGCCCTACACATTTTTCAGGATCAGTTCACGGAATTTTCGGCAACTGAGTCTTTTACTTTCGCTTTACACGCCTACGTCGTCAAAAGCAATACAGGGCGTTCTGGAACGCTTCAACGACTTCCGCCTTCTAATATCCTGCCCTTATTTCTTCCTAATCTTTCGCATATTTGACTTCAATCCACGCCTCCCTCATGTCTCGACGGAATACCATTTTTCGTCACGCTCACTGACACTGCGATAGTTTTTTTTTTATGTCTCTTTCTCTTTTAGTGAAATATTACTTGCCAAGTTAAGCATGACCGCTGGCTTTCAAATCTGAATCACGCTTACACTGGCCTGGTTCAGATCTATAAAATGGGAGCTCCCAAGAGGTTATGGCAAGACAAAAGTGGGAAAATGAACACATTACAATTGTAACTAGGGAAATGACTCGGCTCGTCCAAGCTCTCCACGTAACGATGCCAAAAGAAATGGGAAGTGATATTTCTTAAACCCGACACAGGCTCATCGATTTAGAGAGAGAGAGAGAGAAAATTTAATGCGGAAAGGCAGGGAGGTTAACCAGAAAACATATCCGGTTTGCTACCCTGCACTGGGGAAGGGGTAAGGGGAGACAAAAAAAAGGGGAAAGGGAGGAAGAGAAGCACAAACACACACACACATACTCGCACACAGTAGTGTCACAATCGTTCAACGAGGCGGGTCGCTCGCAGAAACTTCATCAGCGCCTTCGTTGCTTTCTGGCGTGAAGCTCGATCTTTCCGACATTCCAAGATTGACTGTTCAGAAAATGGCTGGAGGCGAGCAAACACTGCTGAGAGGGACTGTCGCTGAGAGCTGTACTGGGGGCACTGACATAAAATATGTTCAATTGTTTCGTCATTGTCGCAATGGTCGCATGTAGCGCTGTCTCTCATTCCGATGCGGCAGGTAAAAGCGTTCGTGAAAGACACCCCAAGCCACATACGGCAGAGAAGGGTCGTCTCGGATCGGGGTAGGCCAAATGGAATAGTAAGTCGTAGGTATGGGTCCAGGCGGTGAAGACGGGTGTGGAGAAAACCGGGCGTATTCCGTATAGACCTTGCGACATCCTGCGCAAGCGTATTAATCTTTGCTGCTGCGTCGCTTCTTGATAGTGGAATAGGTTCCATCACTCCATTTTCGTGAGCATTCTTAGCTGCATTGTCGGCATGTTCGTTACCAATGATGCCGCAATGGCCTGGTAACCACTGAAAAGATATGTCATGTCCTTCGTCTTTTAGGTGATGGTACAGTTGTCGTATTTCGAGCGCCAATTGGTCTTGAGGTCCACGACGTAGAGCATTTTGTAGACATTGGAGAGCTGGTTTCGAATCAGTAAAAATGTTCCATTTTTGTGGTGTCTCTTGGTCAATCCTGCGGAGTGCGCTGCGGAGTGCCGCGAGCTCCACGGCTGTCGATGTCGTCTTGTGTGACGTTCTGAACTGGATGGTTTCGGCTCTTGCTGGGAAGATCACAGCTCCTGCAGATCCTCCAACAGTTGTCGAGCCATCCGTGTAAAGTTTGACATGATCTTTGTATTCTTCGTGTAGCATGAGTAGAATCATCTGCTTTAAAGCTGGCGCCGAGAGCTCCGCCTTCTTGCGAATCCCCGGCACTGTCAAGCGCAGTTTTGGTCGGTCCAAGCACCAAGGAGGTGTTAGTATCCGTTCCGGAGGCGTGTAGACTGTTGGAAGGCACTCACGGAAAGTCAATACTCTCTTACAGAAGGAGGCACTCGGTCGATCTTCTGGAAGCGAAGCTAGGTGGTGGGCAGGGGCGCGAGCAAGGTGTCTAATATGAGCTCTAAGCACCTCCAAAGTAATGTGCACTGTGGCCGGATGATCTTTGGCGATTGCGATGGTTTCCGCTGTTGATGTACAGCGTGGTAATCCAAGACAAACTCTGAGTGCCTGGCCCTGGGCGTTTTCTATTGTGCGTATATTGCTTTTGCAAGCGTTCGTCAGAACCGGCAAGCTATACCGCAGGTACCCCAGAAACAGCGTTTTGTACAAATGCAACATCGCGTGCACTGATGTGCCCCACGTTTTGCCTCCGAGGAACTTGAAAAGTTGTGCGATGGCCGTTAGGCGCTTCTTTAGAGTGGCCACATGGGGACTCCAGCAGAGATTTCGATCGATCGTGACCCCCAAAAACCTGTGGGTCCTGGCGTAGCAGACACTGTGTCCATCGATGGCGATGGGATATGACGTCATTGCCTTCCGCGTGAACGCGACCAGCGCCGATTTCCCAGGAGAAATCTCGAGGCCTTGTTCTCTAAGGTACGCCGATATTGAATTCGCTGCTTTCTGGAGTCTCGCACGTACCTGAGGACGTGTTACACCTGATGTCCAGGCACAAATATCATCTGCATAGAGAGATATCTGCACGGAATCTGGTATGCGTTCAACGAGACCGATCAGAACCAGGTTGAATAGTGTGGGGCTCAATACACCACCTTGAGGAACACCACGGTGTGTATAATGTTCAGAAGTCGGCCCATCATCAGTTTGCATAAACAATGATCTCATATGTAGGTAGCATTGGATCCAGCGGTACACTCGCCCACCCAAACCAACTGACTCGAGGGCGTCAAGTATGGCTTCGTGAGAAACATTGTCATATGCTCCTTTGACATCTAAAAATAGTGCGACAGATAACCGTCTGCTCATTTTCTGGTGTTGTACGTAGGTCACCAGGTCAATGACATTGTCAATGGAGCTCCGAAGACGACGAAAACCGGCCATGGCGTCTGGATATATTCTATGGCGTTCTAGGAACCACTCGAGTCTGGCAAGGATCATTCGCTCCATCAGCTTCCCTACGCAACTAGCCAGCGCTATTGGGCGGTATGATGTCAGCTCTAGAGGCGATTTTCCAGGTTTGAGAAGTGCAACCAACCGGCTTGTTTTCCACTCTCTGGGGACCGTTCCATCTCTCCAAGACTCATTGAATACTTCCAGCAAAGCACTTCGTGCTCGATCACCGAGATTGCATAATAGGCGGTATGATATGCCATCCGGCCCAGGCGCTGACGATCGATTGCATGAAGCAAGAGCCACATTCAGTTCTTCCATTGAAAAAGGCAGGTCCAGGTGCGGGTCCAGTGAATGTGGCGTGTAATCAGCAGTAAGGGCTTCTGTGCAATTTGGCGGGCCCGCAATCTTCCTACAAAAGTCTTCCGCTACCTCGATATCCCTTCTATTTTGGAAAAGGGCCAAGGCTTTAAACGGAAAACGTTGTTGGGGAAATATGCGTAGGCCTCGCACGGTTCGCCATATTTGAGAAAGCGGTTTGCGAGGGTCTAGACTCGCGCAAAATTTCGCCCACCGTTGAAACTCCAGTTTGTCTATACGACGCTGAATCTTCTTTTGCATGCGCCTGGCCATCCGTAGATCTTGAATGGATTTTGTGCGTCGATATCTACGCTCCGCACGCCGACGAATCGCACGGAGTCGCTCTAACTCCATGTCCGTTTCTGAGGGCCTTGAAGAATATGCCAGCGTGCGCATCGCACTCTGCGCTGCTTGTTTGATCGCTTGCTCAATGCCAGAGGTTAAGCTTTTTTCACAAGCGTGTTCAATGTTGGTTGTGAATGCTGAAAGATCGATCCTCCGTACGGTTTTCGGCGGGTGGTTGCTAGCAAAGCCTTCGATGGTGAGATAACTGGGGATGTGATCGCTACCATGTGTCTCGATGTCTAAAAACCACTTAACGCTTGTGGCGAAGCGACGTGACACGAACGTCAAGTCCAAACAGCTGCTGTACGTTAATCCTCGCAGAAATGTAGGGCTCCCATCATTAAGTAGAGACAGTTCATGAGTCGATACAAATGAAGCCAGCCTCCGGCCCGTGGTATTGACTTTTGAACTTCCCCAGATTGGGTGGTGGGCGTTGAAGTCCCCTATAATTATCCACGGGTCCGGGACGCTCGAAAGAATGTCATCCAGTCTTTGGCAATCAAAACGGGCTGAGGGAGATAAGTAGACACCTATTAATGTGAAGGTGAGGGTTTTCTGCTTCACAGTCAGGCAAATATATTGGTTCTCATCATGAGGCGACACAGGTTGAATGATGTAGGTAAGCTCCCGGCGAATATACACAATGACCTTGCTGCTTTCGTTTCGGGTTTTGGACGGGATTGATTCGTAGCCGGATAGCCTGATCGGGTTTGATAATTTCGGTTCGCATATTACGATGATTGGGAAACGGTTAGAAAACACGTACTGACGAAAATCGGAAATCCGTGATCTAAGTCCTCTTGCGTTCCACTGGATGACTGATGCTTCTCTGACGTCTTTGCGGAACGATTGTTGATCTCCTGCCATGACTCTACGCGAGGGAGGCGAGGACTGGGCTCAGCGCGTCCAACACCTGTAACCCGCTTCGAGCGGTTGGAGTTCCCAGGCTTCTTAGTATGTCTGCCCATCTGCTCGTATGCTCATGCATCTCGTATGCTCGTATGCATCTGCTCGTATGCTCGTATGCATGCTCGTATGCATGCTCGTATGCTCGTATGCATCTGCTAGTATGTCTGCTCATCGATTTAATGCCAACAGATTCCAAGCACCTTATCTTGCCTCTTCAGAGAGACTTGAGCGTTTTGGGAGTTTTCTTGACGCATTAGCACTGACATATCTAGGAAACATGACCACGACGTGAATAAGGCTATGTGTACGAAAAATTATAGCGAGGCTCGGGCAGCGCAACTTAGGTCTGCTTAGCAAAGTAACGTTGTTTTTTAAGGTGCTTGTAGCACCTACATTCTTAATCAGGTCCCACCTAAAGTGCTAGATATAGCCAGAACACAGGACATTTTCCGCCTACGGTTTCCTACATATAGCCAGCAAATAACCAAGACCTGATTTAGAGTGTAAGCGTCAAAAAAGTAGCACATATTTAAGAAGAGCTTGCTGTTAGAACGAACTCAGAGCGATGTGAAGTGTTGTCGAGCGCGTAGCCAGAAATTTTTTTTGTGTGTGTGGGAAAAAGCTCTGTGCGCCCTGGCATGGTCTTCCACTGCCTCCATGATGAAGGCAGTGGAAGACCATGCCTGGTTGTTACCTGGTTTTGCACTATCTAGGTGACTGACCTACATCTGACCAAGTTAGGATGCCCTAATGACGTTATCAGGTGACATTGGGTTACGGGAAGTCCCTACGACGTCCCGATGGTTCCATGGTGACGTCCTAAATGTTGCTGATCTGTGGACTCAATATGACGCAAGGTGGTGACGATATGCCGGGATGACGACTGCATCACTCGTGTTGACGCCAGCAATGAAAGGCAGCGATGCGGGAAGTGGGTACATTACCAATGTTACTACCTTACCTGACAGTATAGCAAGAGCACACGTAAAAGCTTCGCTAACGTTCGACTGCGTTGGCTAAACGACGCGTAAAGTTCGTTAGTGCTGGCTAGGCGACCACGTAAGTCGGCCAGTATTAGCTATATAGTCTTTCAGACGTAAGGACTCGCTATATAATACGCAGCTATCAATTGTATATGAGCTGTTATAGGGCTGACTTGCCACTTGCAAATGGTCGATTTCGTCACCTGATGTTGATCATACGAAGGCATATAATATACCGAGATCATGGTCTACTGACGAGGGAAAAATGGTCAGTGCCTTCCGAGTCATCTTAGAAAAATGCGTACATTTATTCATCGGATTTTCGTTAGTCTGGCCTTGACACCGCTTACAGTAGGGGACAGGTATACATAGGCACTAGTTGAATACAGTCTAAGTGCTTTCGGTTTTGCCAAGGTCGGCTTAGCCTTATCCAGTATACTAAAGCAAAATTTTTCATACAGGGATATAAGCACTAGTCTAAAGACATACCATCATCACGCTGTCTATTCAGTCCATGGAAGCAAAGACGGCCTGCGTGGTCAAAAAAAAAAATAAGGGACTGCAATTACCACGCCCTCTTACCTTTGACTAACACAAATTGCAGTAAGGTGATTAACGCCCGCACAATTCACTCGGAGCTCCACGCTGGATAGGGCAAAATCCATTCAGTGCCGGCGACGACGAGATCGACGTTAGGCCGCGTTTGTGGCATCAACACTCGCGTCAGCAACCGCTTCAAAATCGATTTCCGCTCCCGGGAAGACTCCACACGGGCAGCATTACGAGCAATGCAATCGTACAAGCGGAAGCCGAACCTAGCACTGTTGTAGGGGGGACCAGCATTTTTCGAACATTCCCAGCACTCTTCCACCGCACAGACGTGCTCTCGCCGCAAAGCGAGGATTATTGTCACGTCTGCACCCACCCTCCTCCCCTCACAAGCCGCGCACCGCAATCGATCTGCTGTCATGCTGCGCCTGAAGGAAGAGCATCCTCCGGAAGGGCGGGAAATTAGCCGTTCGGTATCGGCTAATATACGAGTGATTAGAGGCACTGTATTTATGTTCAATCAGGATAGGAATAGATTTCTCGGTCGTTCCGATGAAACTACGTTGTCATATTAGCATTTGAGGGAATGGAACAAAACGCCGGAAGCTAATTGAGTGACTGGAAATGCAATGAGGTACAAGAATTCATGCCTTTCTCAACTGATACTGCCATGAAAATACGAGAGAATGCTAATGAAGATGCAATATCGCCATGAAGTACAGCAGTTTTACGGCCAACGCGACCGCATAGGCTGAACCCGTCTGGTCAACTTCGGCCTCCATCCAATCTCTCTCTACCGGAGACAACGCTTCTTTGGTGACTGTGACTTTGTGTCGCTTTTACCAAATCTTCTGCCTTTCAAACCGGCATGGCCTTAAGACAGTGCTGCTTGCCACCACTGCGGCAACAATGAAACAATAGGGCACGTTCGTGGTCGCTGCTTTTTCTGCAACTCGCACAAGTTGACGCTGGGGCTGCTGCGTTATCCAGCCTTGACGACAAAACCTTGACGACAGTCAGTGCATGGATGGCCGACGCAAACTCTCCTTTCACAGAAATTGATCCAGGGCCTTATTGAACTTTTTGCACCGAAGTGGCTTGTTGAAAAGGCTGCAAAACCCCGACTAATATTTTTTTACGCGTCTACCTTTTTTTTCCCGCTTTTTTTCTTCCCCTTTCCCCTCTCCTTGAGGCGGGGTTGCGAACCGGCTGCTAAAATTCTGGTTGACCTCTCTGCATTCTTCTCATTTTATTCCCTCTCTCTGTGGCAGTAAAACCACGAGTAAGTGGTCGGTGAAAAACAGTGAAAATAGTGAAAACATAGGTCAATCACCGTAGGCACAACGGAAAGCTTAGGTGCGATAACGGTAGTCGAGTATTGTTGTCTCAGAAGGTAAACAGTGCGTTCCTCATCACAAAAGAGTTCTAGTGTTTTCGGACCAACAATCATGGTGACGTAGTAGACTAATTTTTTGGCAAATCATGCATTTTGCTATCAGAGATCTCTCGCGAGGAAAAGCGTTTATTTGCCGATGGTTGAAGCAATGAAAAAAGACGATCCGGTTTTCTTAGTGCATTGCATGCATGGAGCAGGACAAAAAGTTTTGCTGGAGCTTGGCTCTATCGCATTTTCCGGCGTAAAACTATAACGAATATGCATTAACGGACGGAAGCAGGTATAATTTACAAGCTCCAGGCACAAGAAGATGTGTGATATCATATGAGATAGAAGCCGTTCATGATTATCATAGTTTTCGCGAGCGCGAACTGTTAATTTACCAAACTTAAAGAGATTAAACTACTACTGCCGCCGCCGCCACTGCCGCCGCCACTGCCACTGCCGCTGCCGCTGCCACTGCTGCTGCTGCTGCTGCTGCTGCTGCTGCTGTTTTTTTATTATAATGATAATCAACTTCACGTAAACACACCATGCAAAGTCAGGCCTTTCACCGGTTCCTTCATGCACGTCCCCATACTGCACTGGCAGTGGTGCCATCTACAGTCGGAGGATGCAAGCGCCTAAAGGCACTTGCTGGAGGGTTGTTGGCGCTTGACCAGTGTACTGTAGGTCGTCTAAAATATTCTGCTTTGAAAATGTTGGAGTGTTTTATTTTATTTACATCTTGTGAAACGTACGCTTCAGGATAGGCCTGTTTTGATGAAAACAGTAGTCTTATCGATTCGGAAACCCTCATTTTATTGGGAAAATGGTGGCAAGTGATGCATGGCGTGCGCTTGTCTAGTGTAACTACTTTTCGTTTTCTTATTTGGTTTTTTTTCTCGTTACGCAATACTTCCTGTGCCTGTATTTTTTTCTCTCAATCGCAGGAAACTCACGTTCACCTACACGCCCAGTGAGGCAACATTATGCTGCCAAAGCAACAATGACTACCTTGCGTTCATATCTATGCAAGATTGAAATGTGGCAACGTGGCATCACAAGCGACCTCCACAGAAGGTCACGCTACTATATCAGAGAAGGCTGGTCGCGCGACAAGCTCACCATCGAGTTATGGGGAAGCGACGTGGTCGAACACCAATGTGACCTACACACATTTGAGAGCCGCATATCCGTACCCTCCTTGAGCCAGATTCTTTCGCCTACGAAAACACCACCGAAAAGTGCGAGGTCATATAGCTTCGCTCGAATAAGAACAGATATCGGCATTACTTGGAAGCTTGCGTTTCTGCAAACACGCGATGTAAGTAAGGCTCGCGCGGGTGCGCCATTACTCGGCAAACGCTTATGACCCACATTCAGCAGAAGGAGCTTACGCCGCCCATTTCTCGCGAACGCTGATGCGTGCGCGTTTTGCGGAAACTACGGGGAAACACGCACGCAAGCCGGAAGAAACTCCAGTCGTTACAGAGTCTTGACCCGTTCGTGTTTTGTTAGACAATTAAGAGTGGTAGTTCACGTTGAAGGAGCAACTGTGGTGGAACCTGCCGGCACGCTCGAAAAACTGCATGAGTGTAATTACGTCGAGCGTTTAGCTTGAGTTCCTCGAGAGCCGCAGGTTGCCAGGCCCCACCGCCTACAGCCTTTTAGCAACCGTCCTTAAGCACGCCATGCAGTAAGCTTTTAATATATGTGTGTGCAGCGTATGACGCGCTGTATATTTCTACATTGCGGGAAGCAGGCTGAATGTCTGTTTGTGAATTGGGGCTACACTTTCATTCCTTCTTTAGCGCGAAATATGTCTGAAACAAGGAATGAAATAACGGCGGCACGAACAAGCACCTACTGCGACACGTCGGTTCAGTTAGCGATATAGCGCTTGTGTAGGTCGCATTTCATTCGCCCATTGTTTCATAAACTAGCCCGGAAACGCGTATTGGTGAGCTGGTTGTCTGAACAAAATCGTAGACCCATTATCATGATTGAATAAAACAAAACTACAAGTACCTGCCAAAAACAAAAAACGGCCTTTTAAATGCGAAACATTTCTTAGCGAACTTCGCCGTATTTGGGTCTGTCTGTCTGTCTGTCTGTCTGTCTGTCTGTCTGTCTGTCTGTCTGTCTGTCTGTCTGTCTGTCTGTCTGTCTGTCTGTCTGTCTGTCTGTCTGTCTGTCTGTCTGTCTGTCTGTCTATCTATCTATCTATCTATCTATCTATCTATCTATCTATCTATCTATCTATCTATCCATCCACCTACGACATTTAGGTCTCCTGGCCGTTCCGATAATGATATCGACAGGTAGCCACGCCACTTGGGCTGGCAAACTTTGTCGCTGCCATCGACATTAGTCGCAGTGTGTATTTATTGCTCCTTTATCCTAAAGACTGTTGATACTATAGCATGCATATGTATATTACTTCACCACTATCCTTGCATACAATGCGACCAACTCTACACATAATTAAGGATGCTTCGATAAATCTGTGAGGCAATGGAAAAAATCTGTCCGGTTTTGTAGCTTAGAACCAGAAGTACTAGTAAAACAAGTGGCTTAGTAATTGAGCGCATATAAAACAACAAGAGTAAACAAATGCAGACTGTGTAATCTCTCTTTTTTTTTTTGGCAGTGAGCTGAAGATGGTTGTGTGCATCGCCATACTGTGCGTGATGCATTTTTACTTTTAGAGTGCAGGCTACTTTAACGTTGCCACATTAGACAATTTTCGACTTGGGAGTGCGCTTTCCTTCGCTGCCAATTCGTTCGAACAATGGTGACCAGTGTCCTGCTTCAAATGGGGCTTATGTAATATGCATGGCTATATCAAGATCGCTGACTCTACATTTTCTAGGACATTGCGCAAGCAAACTGTGGTTGAATACGCGGTGAATAGTGGCCTTTAGCTGCCAAATTCGCACCGTACAAAAGCAAGCTTTACAACTAATTGATATGTGGTGTTTAACGTCCCAAAACCACCATATGATTATGAGAGACGCCCTAGTGGAGGGCTCCGAAAATTTCGACTACCTGGGGTTCTCTAACGTGCACCCAAATCCGAGCAGCTTTACAACTATGAAAAAGGGCAAATTACTTCTGGGAGTGGTAACACTGCGTGCAATTTCTAGTAGAGATAACAAATGAGAGACGTTGCTTTTTTTGAGCTCCTGTAAGAACCTAGCTTAGGATGAACAAACTATATGCATACTGGCACTACGAATACAAGCGAACAAGTACCACCGGGCCAATTCGGGACAATATTGCGCAGAAAAGCCCCCGCATGTGCCTCCGTCTTGGAGCCTCGTAATGCTGCACGGAACTAGCTTGGCAGGAAGAAGACAAACGCGCTAACGAAGCCAGCTGAAGACCGACGAACCAGTCCAGGGCGTAAGCTGAAGCGTCGTGTCCCCCGGCAGGATCGCTCTTTCGCGGCGCTCTCGTTTGGCTCGAGACAAACGAGACACCCACTCACGAGACTACTACGAAGCACCACCGCGATTGTGGGGATGCGTCGGGGAAGGTGGGCGCAGTTTGTAGCCGTGTAGACCGTTTCGATTTGTTCGTCCCGTCACTTAGCGCCTGCTGGCGCGTTACCGCAGGCGTTCACATTCTTAGCACTACCGTAATGAAGCAGAGCGAAAGACAATAGTCGAAAATTCACACAGACCACCAGACGTAACGCTACGTATGATTCTATATGTGCTTTTTGTCCCTGGCTTCTGCACCACTCCGTCATGATATTGTTGAAACATAATATCAGGTCACTGACCACTGTCAAAATTGTGAACAAGGAATCCATACAGATACAGAAGCGTCATTCTTTTGTTTTTGCATTGATCAGTGACCTGTTTGTTCAACAGTGTGTTTACTTGACTAGATGGTATTCTGTCAAACTCTCGACTGCATTATGATATGCTCGACCAACTAAATAACAAGTGCACTCTTTAGAATTACCTCTTTAGTCTTCACTCCTCCCTCCAATCGCACACAGTAACCACTTTACTTTCCACATCACGGGTCTTCCTCGCGTATCTGAACAGCAGCTTTAAAAAGGGAGAGTTTAATTACATACGTACAAAATGACTCATTCCGATTAACAAAACATCGTAGGCAGCTTTCCTGTAATACGAGAAAAGTTACATACAATGGTTCGTGGTGATAACATACTTGTTACAACTGTTACGTGCTGTACAGTGTTACGTGCAAGTTTTAGGCCGTGGTCGGGCTAGCCCTTCGCGACACGATGTCCTCGTATAAAAGCGCAAGCAACTTTCACCATTACTGGGCAGTAGTGAGAAGTATGATAGTACGAATACTGAGATAAAAGGCAAATGAAATATTCTTGCTAACTCAAGTCTATTTATATTACTTTTAAGTGATATCTTCTTTTTGCGGCAGACGACGAGTTTACCACTCCTTCCGACCTGACTGCGAACGCCATGTGCTTCGTAGTACCACCTGGAATGGCAATATACGCTCTTGCTATGGTACACTCTCTTCTTTCTATTCTTCTCTCCTTCCTCCTGCTATCTTTACTCTATCCTTCTGTTATTCAACCACAACACCTGTGTCATTGCCCTACCCATTTTTACGGGCGACAAATAAAACGTTCATTTCATTTGTTCTTTGACAAACCGCTCTCTCTTAATGAAATATTTTGATGCAGACAGTCGCTTTAGCGGAGGCAGTGCCTTGCTTAAAAAGTGTCCTGCACGTTGGGTGCGGACAAGGAGAATTATAAAAAAATTACGGCATATTCACGGGGTGAATGATGGTGAATGGGCGAAGCTCCGGAGGGATTCATCGGTAAACTGTGAATCTTCCGTTTAATTCGCCCAGTCGATCATCATGTAAAGACGTGAGAAACGCTGTGTGTGTATATACACAAATCAACTTTTATTTGTTCTTAGACGATGGATGGCTTGCGATGTCCCTTGCCTCGCGCGCTCGCACATCGGGATTCTGTCTGCGAGCGCGCGCTGCTGCCGCCTTGCGCTCTCTCCGCTGTGAAGCCTTATCCATCCGGCGACTCCGAGCGCGCGCCAACAGCGAACGGATTTTATTACAACGCTCCCCCTAGCGTACGTCGCCGCACTAAATCGAACGATTGCCTTCAACCAATGACACGCGCCATATGTGACATCATTCCTATTTTATAAGATCTCGCGTCTTTCATCAACTACAAGTACCGCTTTCTAGTTTATAACATCTTGCATCTTTTATCATCAGCTACAAGTACCACCATCTAGTAAACACTACAAGAACTAAACGAGAGGTGGCTACATACAGGAGACGGCACCGCCATCTAGTGAACACTGCAAGAACTAAACTAGAGGTGGCTACATACAGGGGACGGTACCGCCATCTAGTGAACACTGCAAGAACTAAACTAGAGGTGGCTACATACAGGCTACAGGGGACGCACAGCCCACGTCCTAAGGAGCTTCGCCCCTAAAACGCCAGGCCAGAGTGGTAGGCGCAGCACAGTCACAGCCCAAGCTAGAAGAGCGGCATTTCAGAGCCTTTTCAGAACACTCATTGGGTAACTACTGCAAGCACACTTGCTTGGTACCCACTATGGCATTAATAATACACTCCTAAGTAGTAGCCCGGAATTCCCTGTGCTATTTTTTTGTCATTGTTCTGAGAAGCGCGGTATCTGTTGAACACTTGCAAAGAATTTTGTGCCCATTCTCTTTGCAGTGGCTGACGATGATGAGGAATTATAGATGAAATGGGTATACGCCACAGTAATAGGGAAACAAGAACAAGCTTTTGTAATGGGTTGGTGCATTGGACGGCCCACTCGTTCCGCTATTCGCATTGTCCGACGACTGGATCATATTTCGATGTTGTAAAACACTTTATAAGTCGTACTAACGCGATTGCCTTCCCGCGATTGCCTTCCCGACATCAAGACAGCGCCGGTCTCCGCCCCCAACGCTGTGTCAGTGCTCTCCTCTCCCCCACTTCATTGTGGTTCATTTTGTACCGCCTGTGTTCGACGTCGATTGCCTGAATATCGGTTCGAACCAAAGAAAAAGTGTTCTCTCTCTCGATTCCGCCAAGCATGTTTTCCTTTGCACCGATTTTCCATTTTCTCGCCTTTCACCTGTGGCGTTATTTTTTGGTTTGTTGTTTTAAAGAAGATAATCTTTTTTGGGGACCTTCGACGCAAAAATTTTTTTGCCTGCCTGCCTGCCCGCCTGCCCGCCTCGCTGCCTGCCTGCCTGCCTGCCTGCCTGCTTGCCTGCCTGTCTGTCTGCCTGCCTGTCTGTCTGTCTGTCTGTCTGTCTGTCTGTCTGTCTTCTGTCTGTCTTCTGTCTGTACATTTGTCTGTACATTTGTCTGTACATTTGTGTGTTCGTCCACCCTTAACGGCATGGGGTTCTCTAAATGGCCCCACCCAATACCCCAAATAGCTGACCCCATCCGAAGCACTCACCAATGCTGCTCAAGGTTCAGCTTTCACACTTGTGCGATTGTCAATTAGAAAGCAACTATCGCGCATGTTTGGGGCACCATAACATCATGTGTATAATCTGCATGTGCTTCTTTTACTAGAAAATGCACACATAAGTAATTCTAAAGGCCGTAGCGATTATCACGCTGAGGTGACCATGCAACGCTAGCACGAAAAGGCAAGTGTTTTCAACGCTTTGCAAAGAGGAGACGGTGGTGGCACCTACCCGTGGCCTTGCGTTCTACACCTTATCACCTCTAGGATAGGCGCGCACACCCGTCTCAGAGCAACGCGCTTTGTTTTCTGAGACAACTGCCAGATGGCGCTTATGTCTTACGTGTGACGTGACTTGAGGCGCTCGTTCGCCTTCGCTGCACGCTCAATACACTCTAACGCAGCGCCTCCACAATACCATTCAGCGATTTTCTTGCGCAGAACGTCAAATAAATGTTTGGCTAACTTTCTCTACACGCAAGACTATCGTCTTTTTTTATTGATTTCACTTCTTTGCGAACCTTGTCACGTTGCTAAGGGGCTGCCCCGCAGAGCCATTTGGCTCCGCCATGGTCACCAAGGTTTCTGTGAAAAACGCGGCCAGAGCAGAAGGCTGCCTGTATATGCGGTTATTTGCACGGCTCAAAAAAATTGAAAAAAAAAGTGGCTGTTGGACGTCTCCAAGGATATATATGAAATTAATATATGGCAGTCAGCATTTGCAATAAACATATCTGTTGTAACCATTCAATCGGTTGCGAGGGATGAACTGCCAACGGGTTAATATGTTTTCGTGGTTAAACTATGTTTCGTTGAAATATCATGTATCAGATATCATGACAAAGCATGAGAGTACGTTTTTCAGGACATTGTTTATGTAAGCGTGCATCACTTCATGCTTTATATGAACACTACCAAGCATTTCCTGCGGATAGCTCCAAATTAACAAAATTGATGAATTTTTTAAGCTTGCTCACCGGTATATTTCACATGCTGCGCTTTATATGCTCGTTCTGGATTTTATTATTATTATTATTATTATTATTATTATTATTATTATTATTATTATTATTATTATTATTATTATTATTATTATTATTATTATGTAATCTGCATTTTCTTACAAGTGCAGTGTATCGTACTGTAACATTTCTGTGTTTCGCATAGAACAGCTAGCAAGGTTCCTAAATATTATTTTCATAATTCATTCCTTCGCCCTATATAATGTTTATTTCCTGGTGATTTCTATAAACTACTGCGATACAAAATGCCCTCCCCCCCCTCAAATGTAATGACCACTTGCCTTTGTGATTTCACGGAATAAAATGTTTAAAGCTCTTCAATTTGTGCTGTGACATTTTTTTTTAGCTTCGGCACGGTGATCTTCAGAGTGATTAACTGGATGTTGCAAAAGTGCATTTACGACGGTGCGACATCGACTACGACTTGGAACATTTCCAAGACCCAGCAGAGACTCGCATTGTGGCAATTACTATTGAATGCACAACAAAAGTTGATCAAACTACTTTGCACAGCTAAGGGCCTGAAAGCGTTATTTGTGACCATTCGCGTGGCCGACGCTGTTTCTAAGCAGGGATAAGAAGAGCGTCAAATATGGACTACGCAACCGGCAATTACTGTCGTCGCAGTCTCGAGGGTGGTTTCTCGTGGACGAAGAAACGAGACCCAATAAGAAACACGAAGGAATTATTCACGACTCGAAAACAGCGAGCGGCAACCGATCGAGTCAACGCCGTGCCACACCCACTTTTGTGGGCCACGATTTTTCCGGATGACGCGCACGACCACGCCTTGGAAGGCACGTTGTGCGCATCAACCGGACAAACGAGATAAGGTCTTTTATAGCCTTTCTGCATCGTCAAACAGCTAAAAAAAAGCGACAAAGAAATGAACACATTTTTCTTCAAAGAGTGAGATATTACCGATCCCGAAACGATAATTGAGTCGCAAATACTGCTTAGTAAGACATGTTCTTATGCGAGTTGGTTCTTACTTTATATGGAACAAAGGAGGGCCGAGCAAACAAGACACGAAAAAGAGACGGGCAAGACGAGAGGATCAATTGTGTGTTTAGAAAAAGTGGTTAACAATTTAGAGCACATAGTACTGCCCCGCCACGACGGTCTAGTGGCTAAGGTGCCCGGTTGCTGACCCGCAGGTCGCGAGCTCGAATCCCGGCTGTGGCGGCTGCATTTCCGATGGAGGAGGAAATGTTGTAGGCCCGTGTGGTCAGCTTTGGGTGCACGTTAAAAAATCCCTCGGCGGTCGAAATTTCCGGAGCCCTCTACTACGGCGTCTCTCATAATCATATGGTGGTTTTGTGACGTTAAACCCTACAAATCAATCAATCGAGCACTTAGTACTCTACTATGCGAGAACGTAAAGCCATCTCTTAATTTACACACGTATGTTTAGATGAAAATATAGCCTCCCAGGCAGTGGACATCAATCCTTTTTCTACGGAATATTTCAGCAGAACAGAACGTACACACGCGCACAAACTTGTTACAAAAAGATATCGATACCTATGCACATTACATAGTAAACAAGAGACAAAAATAAAAAAATAAAAATCGCGAATATTAGGTTTTTACAACAATATCGAAAGTTGGGCTAGTTGAATATGCGTGGTGTAGCTGTCCGTTCAAGCACACGAATAAACAGAAAGAAAGAGAGGACGAAGATCGTCCCTTCTTACTTTCTGTTTATTCGTGTGCTTGAACGTACAGTTATACTATGTTTTTACGCTTTAAATGGCATATCTGCCGGTACTAAACAAACATCGGCCTACCAAAACTGGGCAAGCTGCATAAAATCATCCCGTAATTTACAGTCCCTGTGTTCAGACAAAGTATTTAACGATTCAGAGTAATTGGTACTCTACTATGGGAGAGCATAAATCCGTCCCGGTAAACAAACGTAATCACATGTCTCAAGTTTGTGTGTTTAGAACAAGTGGGGAACGATTTAGAGTACTTGATACTCTAGTATGGGGGAGAACTATAGGCCGTCCCAAGGAGAATTAAAAAAAAATTGCTGGAGTGGAAGCTCCCACAATGCCTTGCCAGCAGAAGTGAAGCCAGCTTTTGCCAATGCAAAGATGTCGGGAACATGTTCATTTCTGATAGTGCCCACTTAGAGATCAAGTTGATTTAATATGTTAGTGTAAAATCTAGGTTAGTTTTATATTGAAATATAGTTGTTCCCTACAAAATAACACACAGAAACGAGTATGGGTGACTGAATTTTGCCAAGAACTTTGCCTCCAGTTAGAGGCTCTCTAAGGAAACCTAGTAACACTAAGACGCACTTGGAACACTATGTGACCCGAAAAAGGTTGCACATTACACTCGTTGGGCGTGCAAGAGAAACGCTCTGTTATTGATCGCTGAACGGTGATACTTTATTATGCCGCTAATAAGATGACCACCACAGCCGCCATCTTGCCAGGGGCACTGCTTCACTTCTAGACGATAATTTCCACTCCAGCAATTTTTTGTAATCCTCCTTGGTCCATCTACTGTTTATAAAAAGTTTATTTACACTATGTACAAGAAACAAAAGTTTCATAACATTCCAGTAATGGGCATATACACTTCAGCAGATCTATGTACCACGACAACCATCACTACCTACCATGCCAAATGAAGGGGCCTCGTTTAAGAGAACTTGATTTCCAGATATATCTTACATAGCTTATGTGCACACAGAAAGATGGACAATGATAATCATGCGTATGTACAGTGCAAGCTGTTATATACAGCGAAAATGACTTATTTGCGTATGCAGTGATGTACAATGCAAAAATTGTACAAGGACAGGACATTCAATAACATCGAGATGAGTAAACTTATATAAACAGTAAGGCTATATGCACAAACAAGGAAGTCATTCACAGTGTAGGGTGACGTTTTTGCATTCACCTGTGAGGACAATTCGCTCTCGTGCTCAAGAACAATATTGCACAAAAAAGACATGTTTCTAATGAAGAAAAAGAAAATACGCACTGCAATTTCACAGTGGTACAAGCCCACCTCCTCAACAGGGGAGGAAAGGCACGGACACTGTTGTTTTACAATAATGAATCACGTAGACTAGCGTCGGAGGTAGGCCTCCTCTCCCAGCATGACTAGTTCTTCATTGAGATGCATAAGCATTACGTTTCTTAACCGTTGTAGCAGAGGAAACATGCCTCTCTGAAGGCGTCCCCTCAGGTGGGCCAGCCCCCCCCCACCCTTCCGCTTCCGTAAAACGAACGCTCCGATAGCAATTAAGAGTTCGACAAAGTTATCCTGTGGCGGGACTTCCACTGCATACTTACTTAGAACATACTGGTAACCATGCGCCAAAAGGTGCGCGCTACTATACATTCATGAAAGATATGGTTCAGCGTTTAGACGCGGCCGCATTGCGGACATGTGGCGCCACGCCCCACGCCGCAAGGCGGTTCGCCGTTGGTGAAGCTTCCCATTCCCTAAGCCAGTTTATATCATGGACTTCGGAGGGGAGGGACGTGTTTGTAAGAGTCCAACGTCTTTTGAAGCGGCATGTCCAGCACTGTTCCTCAATTATACTTTTAAAAGATATTTGTTCCCTCATGTCGGTAGGAAACATTTACATCAGTTCTTGAACTGAAAACTCGTTTCGCCATTGTTGCAAAGATTTAATCACATGTGTGTAATACGCCGGTGGCTGTTCAGCAGCTGGTTCCGTGTCGTTTGTTAAACCAAAAGATCTTCTAGAGGTACCTAGCAGATACACTACGAGTTGCCTGCCTCGGTACGATGAGTTTTCTAAGAGCGTCCAAGTGTTTTTGAGAGCCAACTTGCGGCACATTACGTCAAGGTTTGGCATACTGAGCTCTCCCTATTTTACTGGTAAGAGATTACTAGACCAAGGCTCTAGTAAGAGATTCAGCGTGGCCGTCCCAAAAAAAGGAGCCACACGCAGTGGTCACTCTCATCGAAACCTGACGAGGTGGTCGAGCAATTCTGGCTACATAAAGCAGTGGCGCTGTTATGCTTGATTTGATAAGATAAGCTCTTTCAGTGAAAGGTAAATGAAAATTTCTGGTGACTCTTTAGAAAAAGCTTATTCACACTATGTACAAGAAACAAAAGTTTCATAACATTCCAGTAATGGGCCCATATACTTCGACAGATCTATGTACCACGACCAACATCACTACGTTGATAGAAAGACATCATTGTGTGGTTAGAAAAAGTGGGTAACGATTTAGAGTTCAAGGTACTCCACTATGGGAGAGCATATAGCCGTCTCGTGGGCGTACACGGTCAGTTTGCGGTCCCTTAAAGGATTTCCGAGCCCCACATTTGCAAGACGTACATATTCGCAAATTGCAACCAACGCTGAAGAGTGATTTCAACCGTGTTACGACTCCCCTACAACGCAGCTGGGACCAGTCAGCAGCTAGACATAAGGAAGAATATTTGAAGATATGCGTATGCATTTTTATAGCGTACAATTTTACAAGGTGCGCAAGTTCACGCAGCATAATACTTTTAATTAAGCGACTTAACAAAAACCAAACGTTATGTCTATTAAGCACTATACCGCCTAAACACAGCTTAATATACAAGCCGAGCTTTTCATTAATGCCTCAGAAAACTTCAATGAATTCTTACGCTAGTAAATAAGTTAGAAAGGGCTCCTACTCAGTACTTGTATAGTTCACTTAAAGTGACACTGCAAAACTTTTTGAGAATGGTCAGAAAACGCTGCCGATTGGAGGTAGAGGCTCCCGAGAACACGCTTGCCAAATAAGATAGTGCAGCACGTGGCTTAGAGTTCACAATAAATTATTAAACTCACCGAAAGATTGCTTTCCCTTCCCTCGATAAATGACGGGAGATGCTAAAAAATTGCTCGTAGAAAGCTTTTTATCAACCATTGGCTGGTTTCGACATGATGCGCGCGGTCGTTACATGGATCGCCGAGGGAGGCAGCGACATGTACACGCGTGCGCGCGCGATAAACTAAAAAAAAAACCACGTACTCGAAACGAAAACGTAAAGTAATGCATAAGGTCACGAGGTACACGTGATTTTCATGCCATTCTGCCTTTCTTAGCGAGGCGGAATAGAGAATGTGAGAGAATGCGATTACAGGGTGTGACAAATCTTTGTAACTCCGTCCGTACTAAAACGATTCCTAAAATGTTTGCGGTGGAACTCGGGAGGAACTAAGCTCTTTTTGTGAATTGCTTTAATGGTTGCTTCCCAAAGTTCTTCGAGGCTGAAAAGTTTTTTTTAACAGGTGTGTGACAAGAAATTAGTAACGCTATGCAAGATGTAGTACTCATTGCAACGTTTTAGTGCCTGTTATCGTGGGTCGTAAAAAAGGCCACAGAAAGTTAATGATTGTCCAAAGAAGTTAGTAACTGCTGGTGTTATTATGACCTTGTAGTTACAAACTTTTTACTATATTCTAAATAGTGTAGGCTTCCTGCCAAACGAAGGACAAAGAAAACATTCATAATATGTCACTACCAGAGCGTTGCAGTGACCTAGCTTAAAGGAGCACACGTGCAAATTAATATTTGTTGGGGTTTAACACCCCAAAACCATGATATGATTATGAGAGACGCCACATTGTAAGGCACAGGATATTTCGACGATCTGGGGTTCTTTCACGTGCATCTAAATATAAGTACACATGTCCCAAGCATTTCCGCGGCTACAGAAAATTCGGGTCCCGCAGTGCAATTGATCCCGCGACCGGCGACTCAGCAGTACCATAACCGATGAACTACCATAGCGGGTACATGCGCAAATTCACATAAGCCGAAACATTGACAGCCCGGAAGGAAGGTAAATTAAGCGAGTAGCAGTAAGGGTTATGTTTGAGGTTACAGCAGTATATGATGTTCTGATTGCCTTCATATTCTACCTCAGTGGCATCGATATGCCAACAATAATATTTCGACTAACCTTGTGTAATAATTAACCAAATATACCTCTAATCAAGAAAGTCGCTTCCATTTAAAATCTCTCATTTTTCAACATTCATCATTAAATAATTAAGCTAATAATCTATAATAAAGCTAGGTTAGCCTCGTCGACTAAAATGTGCATTCTCTGTCAACACTGAAGGAAATCGGTCAAATATATTGGTATGCAAAGCCGGCATCTACTTCGATATATCCGTTTTTGCAAAGTAGCAATATTATAACATCCGTACTGTTTACAGGGGAGCTGCACATGGCTATGTTCTGGCAAATAGTATACTCAAACGACACGTACGTAGAACAACAATTTTGGTGCTTCTCGCGCATCACCTCTCCTTCTTTTGCCTAACCCCCTCGTCATCATTGATGTCCCTTTCATAAATTTCGCGATACTCGGCAGCGACTCTTCCATAAATGATTGTGCCCCTTTTTTCGCAGTCTTGGAGATCATGCCAGCGCTTTAGAGGGACACTAAAGAGAAACAACGACTTGATTTGAATTGACAAACTACAATCAGCTATCTCTAATGACACCTGTTTCCCTATCATCACTTCTTTATTAGCGGATGAAATCGAGGCTGAAGTTCAAGTTATTAATTTCGAGGCCATAATGTTCGCGCCTGACGTCAAAAATTTCAAAATGTGCTTTTCGTACTTTCGCGGCACTCACTCAACCAAATTTTTCGAAAGTTCACATACTTAGTCTATAGCACCCTCAGATGACATCCCACTTCGTTTTTATTGCTTAGATGCTACGTAGGACTCAGTAGACGCCTTACAAATTCCTCACGTCATGGTGTTTGTTACGAGCTTCTGAGGGTAGCGTATCCGCCCGCATTTTCTTCTCGTGCATTTTATCGCTTAACAAGTGTCGTGTCGCGGTAAGAATATTGTTTTCAGGATTGTGAAATCATAGCTTACAAAGACGAAATACTCGTTTGCTCTCTAATGTCCTTTTAATCAGAAGTTGCCCTTTGGAGCCGCTTTAGGACGCATGCAAGTCGTTCGCGCGCAGAATGACCAGCGAGAAGCGAAGGATCGCCAACGCGCGCACAACTGCGAGTTGGGCGAAAAACGAAACGAAGTTGTTGCCGCCGAACGTGCAACACAAGTCACTGGCTTGCATTTTCCCAGGAACGGGAGGTCTCCTACTTTGTTTTTGTTTTGTTCAGTCATTGCCTTCATTGGAAGCATCACATGAAGACTTCAGGAATAGAAACGAATTACGTGCAACATATTTTCATTGCAAAAGTAGAAAACGGAAAACCGGCGTGGAAACGCGAGTTGTCTTTGAAGAACAGAGGTACTGCGAAGGTACCAGCCCATCGCACTGCCTACACGTGTTCACTGTGGCTTCGTGAGATAGAGGTTTTAGTATGAAGTGTGGATACTTTGGGAAGAGAGTTGCTGGAAGCTTATTACAATGAAAACAAGGGTACAGAGTGTATTAGTGTCACGTTTATCTGTTTATTGAACACAGAATACACTTCTTTTATTCGATTCTAAGTTAGCGAAGCGGCAGCGGCACACATGCGCTTAAGAGGGTCTACTACTCTGTGGTGTGTTTCAAAATTAAGTTAGTCAATATTTAGCGCCCGCCCTGTCAACCGTGTTTTCTTCTCCTTTTAGGAGTGAAGCTCTTCAAGGCGTGGGTCTGTACATCCTTCGATGTTGTCGTACGTAGCCACGCACCGGTGGCACATACCCGCTTTAGAGTGGTTATGTACCACAGTGGAATGCGAGATGGGAGATGGTGGTACTTGGAGTGTTCACTAGATGGACGCATGGACGGACGGACAGACAGACTAGAAGATGGACGAACAGGTGTATGAACGCGCGGACGAACGGACGAATGGACGCATGAACGGACGGACAGGCGCATGAACGGACTCAGAGACGCACGCATGGGTGGACGCACGGATGATCACGCGAACGGACGGAAGCACGAACAGGCTGACGGACGCTTCCCCATCACTCTTCACCATTCACTCCGTGTATATGCAGTGATTTTTTTTAGTTCTTTCGTTTCCTACTTTTGCGCTAAATATCTGCCGCGCGTGAAAAAATATCAATTCGCAAAGCAAAACGTTTTATTAGATACGAATTATCCTTTCAGTGTCGACACCGTTAGTCTATCGGTCGTGTGTGACCAACCCTGCATTGTTTCTACGCTGCGTAAGAAAAAAAAAGTTTAATGTCATTGTAAGTAACGCGTGCTGTGAGACGTGCAATTTTAAGCTTCAAGGCGTAAACTTCGTTTCAATTGTAATCCATGACAATGGCCCGCAGTACTACGTCACGTTACGTATCTGCTGAGAAAGTGCAACGTATTCCTTCACTGCACCTACTGAGTGATCATGAAAGGTGATAACAAGGAATAAACTAACAAAAATGATAGGCCGAGGGAGGGAGCAAAGCAGTGTGTCAGAGAGAGGAAGCAGTACGCCAACCTTCTCGAACAGACAAGGGCTCCTAGATTTTACCCTAACCGCTGGAGTGTGCTTCAGAACATAACACAGAAAGAATTCAGCAACAGCCGCTGCGATAAACAAGCAGAATTTGTCCAGGTAATAATATTACTAAGAGCTAGATGCCGGGCCCAAACGATGCAGAATGTAGACGAGAAAACAAAGGTGGCCCTTCTACCGGAAGCAAGTTCCGCTGCACTGGTTCCGGCAAAAGCAGAGAGCGACCGGAAATGAAGGCGAGTGTCAGTCCCATTTATGATGCTTGCATCGCAACTGAACGCCTCAGCCCGTCTGGCTCAAGTTCAGAGATGTCTACATAAAGACGGTAAACGACAGGGCATTATGCGGTGTCAGGCTCCATAAATGCTGCGAGGGGTTCTTGCTATAGAAATGGGAGCTTAAGTGTCTTCTTGGCAAATATTAGATTCTAAAGGCTGCTTTTGTGCTTTGTTTGACCAATGAGAATAGGCCTGCTGTTTTTTATTCATGTACCGCCATTCTAGGTTCGTGGAAGTTGGTTGTGGTTTGACAGACACTGGGGGAAAAAGGCTACGCTTGGGACTAAATGCCAAATGGCAAGTCATTCCAAGTTTCTCACGAGTTAGTCAGTAATGAAACCGTTTTTAAGTGGATGCCTACGTGCACACGGGCAGCTCCTAACGTTTCCGCTTAAAAAATAAGGTCCATCAGGTGGCAGAACATTTACTGAAGAACTCGCTGCGATTGGTTGGCTTCTCTCACCTATGATATATCCTGCAACATAATGGGCTTAAATATAATCAGATGATCTAATATGCTTTTAAAGTTGCTCTGTATTGTTGTTACAGTTACAGTGAGCATAAACCCACGCTTTTCCTCAATTTTGTCACGCATCAAGAAATTCAGGCGTTCTACGCGAGCAATGTAGTGTTGTGCTATTTTCATTGCTATAACTAATGAGTTGGCTGCCTTCTTGTGATAGCGGCCAATTTTACTAACATAACTAAGACAGAAAAACACACAGGTCCCCTATACATTCGCCTAAGACGGCTCGAAGACGAAAGTCATCTTCATTTTCATATCAGTCTATGTATTTATCTTCACCCGCGCCCTTCTATGAGCTTCACTCATTAGCCGTGATTATGCATTGCCTCCGGGATCCGAGGCAATACAAGCTCTTTGCGCCTCACGTTGTCTTGTACTGCCTCCCTGATGCCCTCACCCTTGACTAAGCGATGATGCCATCATATGACGTCACGCTGTAGACATCATAATCCCTCAGCCTCACCGCGGTGGTCTAGTGGCTAAGGCACTCTGCTGCTGACCCACAGGCCACGCAATCGTATCCCAGCTGCGGCGGCTGCGTTTCCAATGGAAGCGGAAATGTTGTAGTCCCTTGTGCTCAGATTTGGGTGCAAGTTAAAGAGCCCTAGATGGTCTAAATTTCCGGAGCCCTCCACTACGGTGTCTCCCCCAATCATATGGTGGTTTTGGGACGTTAAACCCGACATATCAATCAAACCATCATAATCCCATTATAGCGACGTCAGAATGAAGTAGAACAATTGAGTGGTCTGTGAGGTATTTATCACATCTAATGGTGACGTCTTCACGCGAAAATGTTTTCCAACTCTAGTACTGGCGATGATGACGCAGGCAGTGACTATCGCTTGTCACGTTTTTTTTTCTTTGCCTTTTTTACAGGATAGCCTTAGCGAGCACGTTCAGAAAAAATTCCGGCTTGGGTGTCGGCGTTGGCGTCGTTGATTCACCGAGAACCAATGGCGAGGCATGCTCCAAGAACCGAAGCAAGCTAGAAGCTCAAAAGATGATGTGCACATGGACTGGCTATGCTATCGCCATCTGCACTTCAAGGCGAGGCTCCAGAGTCCTCGAATATATTTAGCCATTTCAGCTTTCACCTCAAAATTGAAGACACTGCCTTGTAAAGCGTGCTTTTCTGTGAGGCAGTCATGCGCTTGGAAGAAGCTACATTAGAAGAAAGAGAGGGAAGGCAGGTCAGTGATGAGGTGGCCGTAATGGCGTCATGATGGAATCATATTGAGACATCGTCGCATGACCGCATTTAGCATCACTCATGTTTACGCCCCCTTGCCACCCCCACTGATCAATTTTCACGTTTGATGAGGCATTCGAGGCTTTGGCGTTAAAACATACCGACACAAGGTCGGGACAACAGTGAGTACAGTAATGACAGACAGTAATAATAGCACCTCGGCTCTCGCGCTCGGCCAGCACAACAAAGGAAAGGAAATGCAGCGAATAGCACAGCCGGCCGAGCGTTCGGATAATAAACGTCTAAGGGGGACTTTTAAGAAAAAAAGTAATAGTAATAAATGCAGTCTCGGAGAGGGTGGCTGCCAACTATACAATGATCATCATCACCATCGTCCTCACCGTCGTCGTCGTTGTGGGATGTTCTTTGTTTTTAGTTTTTTTTTATCCCAAGTAAGTCAGATGTAAACTTAAGTCTCAAAAAATTTTCGCGACACTGAACGGAATTTGAGACCACATAGAATTCTTAGATATGGAAGCCTTTGTTGTAGCGTCACGTTCAGTGGCGTAGTCAACACGTCTTTTTTTTTTCTTCTTCTTCTATCGCTTCTCCAACGCGGAGTATCAGGTCAGAACGCTGATTCATACGGACCTCTAAGCTTTTCAACACTGAAAAAAAATTTATCCCAGTCGCTGCACAAAACGCCTTCCAAGGATAGTGCGTCACATGGCACTTCCTTATTACCTCGTGCAATGTGACCAGTACCACATGGACTTTAAAAATGCATTATTGGATTTGAATCCCATAGCCTAGTGCTTGTTTACCAGAGCAAAGTTTCCAAGAAATTATATATGAAGAAACTAAAAGGAAAAGCAGATTAATGAATACCAGTGATATAAAGTAATCACACACCCATATAAAAAGGAGGTCTGATAAACAGTGCCTTGACAGTATAAATATAATTGCTGCAGGAAATATAGAGAGGAACGACCCTCCACACGATTGGGCCATAGGACTCTTGGTTTCGCAGAGCTACCGTGGGCTCGGTAGCTGTGCGAAAGCGCAGTCTACCTAATCCGTTCGTCTTCACTATGCAGATACTCACCGTTCTCACGAGCTCGCTCCTGACGGCTTTCCTGCCTACCGGACAAATGCCGTATCCCGCCCCCAACACCTTTGTGAATGGCTCCCACAACTGGTGCCATCTCTCGACCGATCTTCACTTCATCGTACCGCCGCCAGATGTCTCGATCTACGTTCCAGCCTGGCCATTCTCGTCAAAGCAAACTTCAACGTCACCGGCTATAAAAGAGTGCCACCCGTCTTCGCCGCTCTGTGGGCTCGGTAGCTGTGCGAAAGCGCAGTCTACTAATCCGTTCGTCTTCACTATGCAGGTTGGTAACACCCAGGTTCTCTTTTGTAAAAAGTCAAGTAATTATTCTCTAGTACAGCTGCCGGGCCCGCAGTGCTGTGTTGCTATTATTGTCGAATGTTTTCAAGTGCTGCGCTCATTACTGCTTTTGGGAGGGGATATTGAAACTAACCCGGGGCCTCCAGATACCATACATGCTGTACTCACCGAGCTGAAAAATCTTTCTGTAGCACAAACCAAATTGATCGCGGAACTTCAAACTGTTAAATATCATCTGCGATCAACTGACGCAGCACTGAATGATGTATGCAAGCGTCTGACTAATCTGGAAACGCATTACTGTCAACTTTCAAGCATGCGCAGAGAGCTAGATGACACAAAAACCTTAACCACTGATATCACCCGGCATTATCATAACTTTCAATCCCGTGCAGACGTTAGCGAAAACCATTCCCGCCGAAATAACCTGATATTTTATGGTATTCCTGATCCTAATCCCAAAGAATCCTTTGCCGATTCAGAGGCAACAGTCATTCGGTGTATCACTGAAAACCTTGAACTAGAAATACAGCCTTCACAAGTGGAACGCGCACACCGCCTTGGTCGCCATTCGCCTGACCGCGTCCGTCCTGTAATTGTAAAATTTAGTTCGTTTAAGGTCAAACAGTCGATCTTGTCGGAAGGCAAGAAATTTAAAGACACTAACTACAGCGTTGGTGAGGACTTTTCCCCTGCCGTCCGACATGCACGAAGACACCTTGTCACTTTTGCCAAATCAAAATCTACAGCATTTAAATTAAGCTTCAAAACTTGGCTCATAGGTTCTAAACGCTACGTCTTTGATGAATCCTCCCAGGCAGTGAAGGAAGTAACCTAGCAATCACTGCGTCGTCCGTTATCATCAACTAATCCCCAACCAACGCAGCAAACTACCGTGTCTCTTTCCGTAATCTTCACCAACATTCGCAGTTTCATTTCGAAACGCGAAATCGTCTCTAATCTTGTTTCATCATCCAGTAGCAACTTGCTTTTATTAACGGAAACATGGCTTAATAGTGACGTAAGCGATCAGGAAGTTCTAGCTGACTTACCTAATTTTCAAATCTTCCGTAAGGACCGGGACGGCAGAATGGGAGGAGGGGTGCTCATTGCTGTTAGCCAGAGCCTACCCGCAACTTTGGTGAATATTTCGTCAGACTTGGAAATAATATGGATAAAATACCAAGCTGTACCGCAATCAGTTTTAATTGGCGTGTGCTACAGGCCCCCACATAGGAATCCTGACTTTCCCGGCAAGCTTAATTCGGTGCTAAATGAACTTTCAACAAAGTACCCTAATGCCCATATTATCTTGTTTGGCGACTTTAATTTCCCGAATATTGACTGGCCTAATCTAACTGTTAACGGAGGGCTACAGAGTGAGGCGAGTGCATTTGTTAATGTATGTCTAAATTTCAACCTAGCTCAAGTTGTCACCAAACCAACCCGCGTAACCCAAGACTGTGAAAACATATTAGACCTAATACTAACCAGTATTCCTGATAGTGTAACATCTATTTCCTACTTGTCAGAAATAAGCGACCATAAAGTAATTCAAGCCGACATTTTAATCACTCCTCCAAAACAACGAACCACCAAAAAAACCATACGACTATATGATAAAGGAAACTACACTGCTATAAATGATGAATTAAACTGTTTTCTTCCAATATTCAAAGATAATTTTCTTTATAGCACGGTGCATGATAATTGGAAGTTATTTAAGGATAAATGTGATACACTGGTCGAAAAATTCATCCCTAAGCTCAGTTTCCGTGCCTGTTCCCAAAAACCATGGTTTACTAAAACGCTCAAAAAATTAGAAAATAAGAAAAAAACGCCTTTTTCGTTCCGCCAAGCAGCAGAATATCGAAAACGCATGGTTAAAATATTATGCTACTGAAGAAGCTTACCTCACGGCAATACGAAACGCTAAGCATTCTTTTTTTCACTCTCATTTACCGAAATTGCTTGCTAGTAACCCTAGGAAATTTTGGCAGGTCATAAATCCCAACCACTCGTGCACTATCACTCTCACTAATGAAGCAGGTGACGTGGCCACTGACTCGGAATGTGCCGACCTGTTTAATAGAGCTTTCTCATCGGTTTTTAGCAAAGAAACTGGCGTTCCACCCCCGCCACAGCCTACCGTAGTCAGTACTTCCATGCCGCCAATCCTTTTTGTTGAACCCGGAGTTTTGGCAATCATTGATAAACTTAAATTATCTTCATCATCAGGTATCGACAACATAAATTCGAAATTTCTAAAGAACACTCAACAGATCTGTGCAAAATTTTTGTGTCTACTTTACTCGCAGTCTCTTTCCACGGGTGAGCTTCCTAGTAATTGGAAACACGGAAATATCACCCCAGTATTCAAATCAGGTATTAGAGAGTCACCCCTCAATTACCGACCAATTTCATTAACTAGCATTCCATGCAAAATCATCGAACATGTCATCTACACCCGGATTATGGACTTCCTAGACTCAAATAACTTTTTCAATTCCGCGCAGCATGGCTTTCGTAAAGGTTTGTCGTGCGAGACTCAACTGGCTATGTTTTCGCACGACTTGCATATTAACTTGGATTCTAACGTACAGACTGATGCCATATTCCTGGACTTTGCGAAGGCATTCAATAAAGTACCACATAAACGCCTTCTGTTGAAACTTTCCCGCTTAAACCTACACCCCGACGTCCTAAAGTGGATCCGTGAATTTTTAAGTAACCGCACTCAAGCTGTCTTTGTTAACAATGCTACCTCTACTTCACTTCCGGTAACATCTGGTGTCCCGCAGGGGTCGGTTCTGGGCCCGATTTTATTCCTGATATTTATTAACGATCTCCCAACTCATGTATCCTGTAAAATCCGAATGTTTGCCGACGTTTGTATTATTTACCACACTGTTTGTAACGCTTCTGATCAATTAGCTCTACAGAGTGATCTTAACAATGTAAAACAATGGTGCGATGATTGGCTAATGGAACTTAACCCTCACAAATGCAAAGCCTTATCCTTCACCCGCCGCCGTTCTCCACTTGTTTTTCCATATTCCATCAGTAATATTCCAGTTGAAACTGTTAATTCTTTTAAATATCTGGGGGTCACACTCTGCAACGATCTTTCATGGGGTTTGCATATCACGAAAGTCATATCATCGGCAAACAAAACATTGGGATTCTTGCGACGTCATCTACGTAACGCACCTAGAAATGTAAAATTATTAGCTTACAAAAGCCTTGTTAGAACTAAACTTGAATATGCTTCCCCAATCTGGAGCCCGCATCAGGCCTATCTTGAAGACGCCCTTGAGTGTATTCAAAACCGTGCCGCTAGGTTTATCAATAATTCTTACTCCCATGACGTCAGCGTATCTTCACTAAAGGCAGAACTTCAACTGCCCCTCCTTTCCCTCCGCCGCCGTATCGCCAGTCTTTCGTTATTTCATAAGTTTTTTCACAGCTCGATGCGCATGCCACCTTATTTTGTTCCCCCAGCGTACATCTCTCAACGAACTAATCATCCACTTCAAGTCGGACGCCCACGTGCACGCACCGTTACTTTTTCAACATCATTTTTTCCTCGCACGGCAGTTGCCTGGAATGGCGTTTCAGGCGACATTCCTGCCATTACTTGTACTTCTACCTTCACAACCAGTATCACTAATCATCTTTCACTTTAGGACAAACGATTGTTTTCTGCTCAATTTTTATGTACCCACCCCTTATGTAATGCCCCGCAAGGGGTCTTTAAGGAAATAAAATGAAATGAAATGAAATGAAACCCCAACGGGCAGTTCTGTCTACACATCGTCTTAGCTAGCGTCACGTTCACCTCGACAGGCGAAGTTGTGCGCTTCAGGTAATGTGTTGATTGTTTTATTTACTTGTGATCCCCGGGTTTCTTGAATTGCTTTAATGCAGAAACTACGGTCTGTATGTCTGTCACTATATTCAGATACCCGGCAAAAGTATAAGCACTTGCTGAACGCCCAATCATCTTGACGTGGTGGCTTGATCCATATTTCTGAGTATTGTCGATCATAAAGCGAATATTACGCACATCTGAGACGCAACATCACTGCTTATATATTTGATGGTGTGTCCTTTTCCTCGAAAATACACGGGTACGTAGTTCTGAAGACCCTAGTGTTTGTTTTGGTACGCTAAGAGCGGGACGCTATGCCAAAAAAAAAAAACACGGCCGACGGAAGACCATCTTCTTTGGACGATGTTTCCTTAGGTGGCAGCCAATTTTTCGCTTCCTCCTGTGACAGTGACAATGAGCTTTAGGCAGTGTCTTCCGTATGTAGCGTTTCCTTCGTACAAGTTCTGACGGCCACATCTCAACAGCTTGCAAAAGACGCATTCATGTTGCGTTAACGTATGCGCCACGCGTTAAACAGCTATGACATACGACGGATAGCGGTGAATTTGTTCCGAAACTGACGCCATTGAAGGGCGCATCGCTTTACCGGCTGCGCTATAGCGATGGAGTAACAGCAGTCATTCACGTGTGATAGCCGAATCCCACTTTGTATGCACAGTGAGTGACAAAGAAAAATCACTAAATTCTTTACTTAGTTATCTTGTCGTTTTTCGCAAGGCCTCTAGCGCAAAGAAAAAATCACAGCATATCCACGAAGTGAATGATGATGAGTGGGGCAAAGCGTCCATGAGTCCGTCCGCGCTTACGTGCGTCTGTTCGTTCTTGTTTCCGTTCATCCGTCAATCCCTGCGTCCATCCGTCCATACGTTCATTCCTTCGTCCGTTCGTGCGTTCGTTTTTCCGTGCATCAGTCATTGCATCTGGCTATCCGTGCGTCCGTGCGTCGAACAGACAGACAGACAGACAGACAGACAGACAGACAGACAGACAGACAGACAGACAGACAGACAGACAGACAGACAGACAGACAGACAGACAGATGGACGAACGGACGGACGGACGGACGGACAGGCAGGCAGGCAGACAGACGGATGGACGAACGGACGGACGGACGGACGGACGGACGGACAGACAGACGGTGGATATACGCGGACAGCGGATGATTCACGGTTTCCTGATAAAACCTTCCGAAGCTTCGCCCCACTCATCATCATTCACTCCGTGGATATGCTGTGAGGTGGTTACTACATACACGCATAAATACAGGTGACGACCGACCAACGCGTTCTGGAGCTTCGCCCTTAAAGCATTATTTACAAACATTTCTCGCACCATAGCAAACTAATTAAACACCGTTGTTATTTAAAAAAAATATCACAGCATATCCATGGAGTGATTGATGATGAGTGGGGCGAAGCGTCTGCCAGCCCGTCCATGCTTCCGTCCGTCCGTTCGTTCTTGCTTACGTCCGTCTGTGCGACCATCCGTGCGTCAATTCATGCGTCCGTTCGTCTGTCCATGCGTCCGTACGTGAGTCCGTCTATCCGTCTGTTCGTCCGTTCGTGCGTCCATCCGTTCGTACGTCTGCTCGCCCATCCATTGGTCCGTCCGTCTGCTAGTCTCTCTGTCCATGCGTCCGTACGTGCGTCCATCTAGTGAACACTCCAAGTACCGCCATCTCCATCTCACAACCCCTGTTGCACATACCCGCTCTAGAGCGGGTATGTGCGTACATACATACATACATACATACATACATACATACATACATACATACATACATACATACATACATACATACATACATACATACATACATACATACATACATACATACATACAAGGGATGGACAGACCCATGCCATAAGGAGCTCAACCCCTAAAAACTCAAAACAGTAGACAAGTATCCCTACATACAGACTCACTGTGCTCACTTACTAGCAATGATACATATTCCAAAGACACAAAGAGGCGGACAATCTGAAATGGAAAACTAAGCAATGTCAGAGCTGTAAAACCAATAAAACATTCTGTTACAGTTGGAGGATGATTCATGAAATGCCACAACTCACTACCTTAACTTCAAGGCATTGTTTCGAGAAATGAGACGTCGGTGAATGCGCAATTAGCTCGATGATTTCTCGAAGCTGCTTTGTGAATGTCTGTCGCTACCCAAGCCTGCGACAACAAACGAAATTCAATTTCGAGGACTGAAAGTGGAAGGAAACGTTGAAAATTAGAGTCGGCACGAAAATGCTACCAGAAATATAAAAAATGCAAGTCAGCTGAAAATGAGTGCGTTTTTTGTGTCAGAAAAGTAACTAATGCACCATCATACTTTCTTGCAGCAGAATAATTTTAAAAAGAAGGAGAAAAAGGAGGAGGAAGACCGCAGCCACAGAATCTGGAGCGTTACGCCTGGTAATGTTCCAAGGACACCACAGCCACACGCGAAAGCTAGTCGATTCAAAAAGGCATTAGAGAAACAGGGATTTTTTTTTTCCTCTTGGCTTTGTCATTGAATCTGCCTTTTACTTACGATACGTTTGTTCACACAGATATTTTTCTGTTGTTTCTATTACATGACTTGAGAGAAAGTTCACTGGTAAATAGCAGGATTAGTATCCGGAGGGGTAAAACTGATGAAGGTCAGACAGTTTGCCAGCTGTTTATTTACTTAGTATTGATTCTATACAGCTTTCTTTCGTCGACAAAGATAGTTTCGCGTCATGACCAAACTAAGTTAGTCTGATGAGTTTCTCGTAGTTTGATAACTTGCCTCGCTTTCAACAAGTTTTCTGCCATGGACTTTGATAAGTGACACTGCTTTTATTATCTGTCGTGTTTTTCGTCATCTGTCAGCGCTCTAATGCATCACAAGCTGTGTACAAGGTAAAAAAATAAGTCGTGCGTCCTGATTTCTTTTACTTTTGAAATGATTGATGATACTCCTGTTTTGTAAATATTACATGCTGGATTCATTACCAGACTTGTGACTATTCTAGACATTTGTCTCGGGGGAAAAAATATTCAGACTTGGTTAGTTACGCTTGGCCGTTGCGAAGTTCTGCAAACTTAATTGAACTTCTTTGCTTTACAGGCTTCATTTTCGAAACAATTATCAGTAAAGAGGCGTTCTTACCTTTACGAGTAAGGTTAACCTGCAGCCCCACAAGACTGCATGTCTCTGGTTCAAACTTGCATGGAAAGTTAAACACCCCATGTTTCTACGTGGTAGCAAGCTAAGTGAGTGAAGCGTGTCCAAAAGGCACACAATCCTGCATATCACTGAACCTCTGCCTTGAAAACAAACTAATGTTGTAGTTTCATTTTTCGATGCATGAACAGTCTAAGTCACAAGAAGCGAGCAGAGCGGGTGAAGGAACACGCGCGTGTTAAGGACATCTGATTCTAGTTATGAAGATGGAGAGGGCGTAGCTTGTGCGTGTAGCCTAAAGACAAGATAAATGCAACTCGTTCGGAGTTACGCACTGGAATCCAAGAGAAAGCGAGTGCGAGACGAAGAGGCTCAAGGTTAGATAGAATGATGATACTAGGAAGTATGCAAGGGACAACGTGACAGCAGTATGCATGAGACTGTGTTAGGAGGCTTAACGTGGGCCAGGCGCTAGAGCTGTGGTGGGCTTAGTTCTACTCATCATGATTGAACCATTCCATCTCGAAAAAGTGAAGCAGTTGTTTTTTTTTTCTTCCAGTAAAGAGACTTTGAAATCCACAAGTCTATCTCACTCAGTTTCTAATGCAGGCTACGCAAAAAAGTGTTCAATTTGAATGGCTTGGAGGGTTTCTTTGATGTTTTATAGAAACCCAAGTGCCAACACAGGAACAAAACAATAGTGTTATCACTTTTTTTTTCTTTCCCTTTGTCTTGGTTTACAGCTGTGTTTCTATCTGCTGCCATGAGCGCTATATTTGATATTATCTGGGAGAAGACGAAGAAGTGTGTTTTGAATAGGAGCTACTTCTGCTAACTCCGGCGTATTTCAGTTGTAATTTAAGTCTGTTGATCAGTTTTCGCTGCTCCCTTGAAGAGGATGGAGGTAGACCACCCCGGGCGCCTGCCGGCACCAGCGGCGTCAGCGGCGGCCGCCTCCAGGAAGCGTATGGGACAAGCGAGTGACAGCGACAGTGAAGATACTCATGCTTACTATCTCAGCAGTGAGGACTTTTCAGATGACGGTTTCCAACCTGTGCTGAGCCGCAAAGCGAAGAGGAGGAACATGAAGACATCCTCATCCTCAACTATTCAAACTGTAAGTGAAGCGCCAAAATCGAACACTTATACCATCCTGTTTCTGCCTGCACTTCCTACCGTCAGCATGAAACGCCTTAACAGACAGTCTGTGTCGAGGTCTCTGGAAACGCTCGTGCCAAATGAGATCACGGACATAAGAGTGAACGCCAGAAAGAATATACTGGCTGTGGACGTTTTGCACGCAAGTGCGTTGGGCGTTCTGCGCAGTGTAACTGACTTGGACGGCAACCAGGTGCGCTCTCATGTTCCCTTGGGATGTGATGTAGTAACCGGCGTGATCTACGACATAGATGTGTCTATTTCCAATAATGACTTACAATTTCTTGTCAAGTCAACAACTGATACTCCTATTGTTGATGTCACCCGGCTAGGCAAGTCTCGCTGTGTGAAGATTGCGTTTAAGAGCACATCACTCCTCTCTGATGTGAAGGTGGGGTACTTCAGACATGCTGTGCGGCCTTTCATTCCAAAGCCTCTCCAGTGCCGTAAATGCATGAAACTTGGACATGTGAGCAGCGTCTGTGAGAATTCGGTGGTATGCCATCGCTGCGCCGAGCCCCATGAAGCGGATAAGTGCGTCGCAACTGTCAAGAAATGCTCTAATTGCAATGGATCCCATGAAGCCACATCGAAGGACTGCCCGCGGATTCAGAAGGAAATTGCCATTTTGAAGGAGATGGTGCGCGATCACTCATCTCATCGAGAAGCCGCAGCTAAAGTCAGAAGGCGTCGTTCACGTCGACGTCGGTCTTCAAGGACGCCCGCTACCTCCTCGACACGTTTGCCAGATCCCTCATCAGTACCACCTCCTTTGCCTCCCAGACCACATGCTGTGGGAAAGGCTGTAAAGGACAAAGCCAGTCAGCATACCCTAACTGCGACAGAGTGGCCTGCACTTCAAAGGGAAGCAGCATCAAGCGAACCGAAGGAGTTTCATGACGGCCAGTCCACGATCCCGGTTCGAGATCTTTCCAACCAAGACAGGCAAGTGACTGCAATCGTGCAATCATTAATTGCCACGATTCGCACGCTACTGAGCAGCATACAATCTCCGTCTGCTAAGAGTGCACTGCAAATACTGGATGCACTGAATCCAGTTCTTGCTAACTTCGTATAAGCACAATGGCTCAACACAATCTCATCTTCCGCACTGAAGTTAAAAGTGCGTCGATTTTTCAGTGGAATGCCAGAGGCATGAAGTCCCGCATCTCGGACTTTCGCCAATTTGTCCGGGCCAATCAATTCCCTATACTTGTCATATGTGAACCAAACGTATCAACGCCTTATAGATTGTCCGGTTATGAAGCTTTTTGTTCAGCCGCTTGCGAAGAACGAAACAAAGTAATTGTTTACATTCGCACAGACTTGACTTATCTTTCGCACCCAATAAGTTCAAATGATGACAATCAGTAGGTGTGTCTTCGTGTAAAGAAGAAGGCAGTTTCGTTCACGCTTATTGGTGGATATATATCTCCGTCATCGCGATTTGACTGCGACAGATTGAAAGACATCCTAATGAGGACCGATGGGCTTTGGATCATCACCGGTGACTTCAACGCCCATCACATGCTTTGGGGGAGCACTAGGATGAATGCCAGGGGCCGGAACATTGTTACATTCGCTTCCGATTACGACCTTTCCATTATGAACGATGGTACCCCCACGTATCTGCGGGGTCTCACGTATGGCAGTTGCCTTGACCTGACATTGGTGTCACGGTGCTTCTCTCACAAAGTTAAATGGTTTTGCGATATTGAGACTCATGGGAGTGATCACATACCCACCTACGTGACGATCGATGGTATCATAAAAAATTTCTCTTCCGGTGTTGTAATTGGCACTGACTGGTCGATGTTTACATCGCGTGTTGAGGACGCTTGCCAAGAAGGCCTCGCCTGCAGCCTGGAAAATACCATATCGGAAGCTATGCAAGCGTCCAAATGTAAATTACCATTTTCGTCTAAAATAACACAGTTTGACATCAAACTGGAAAGATTACGAGCTATACGAAGGCGTGCTGAACGACGATACAGACGCACAAAATCAATTTACGATCTGAGGGAAGCAAGGCGGCTCCAGAAAAAGATTCAACGACGCATTTACAAGCTGGAGAGCGAACGCTGGAAAGCATTCTGCGAATCTCTAGACCCTCATAAACCGCTGTCATATATCTGGAGAACAGTTCGTGGTCTTCGCTCCTCTCCGCAACAACGGCACCCTTTTAAAGCTTTGGCACTCCATCATGGAAAAACAGAACTCGAGGTGGCTGAAGAATTTTGCACGAGAGTTGCCGGGAATATTATGAACGAGAGCATCGACGCCGTGATCGTTCCTGAGATGCGATTACCAGAAATGGACATTCCATTCACCATGGAAGAACTGGAAGGTGCTTTAGTCGCTTCTAAGCGCATGTCATCGCCAGGTCCTGATGGTATTACTTATAGTGCGTTGGGACACCTTGGACAAAAAGCCAGAAAAGAACTTTTAACATGCTTCAACAACTCCTGGCTCAGCGGCAGTGTTCCCCGAGAATGGAAAATAAGTCGATTAATACCACTTTTGAAATCGGGAAAATCACCATTGGACTTGACAGCGTATCGCCCTATTGCCCTCGCAAGCTGCCTCGGAAAAGTGATGGAAAGAATGGTTCTATTTCGTCTCGAGTGGTATTTGGAACGATACACCAAATACCCTTCTTGCATGGCAGGCTTTCGTCGGGGCCGCTCCTCCATCGACTGTGTGCTTGACTTATCAACATTTGTTCAACAAGAAAAAAGTCGCAAGCGCATATCAGTGGCACTCTTCCTTGACGTGAAGGGTGCATATGATAGTGTAGCTCACGATGCCATCCTCACTTCTCTCGCAGCAATGGGCATTGGTGGACGAATGTTTCATTGGATAAAAGATTATATAACTGGCAGGTGTTTCTTTGTGCAAACATATGAGGGTACAACTGCTGAACATTACACCTACTGCGGAGTACCTCAGGGAGGTGTTTTAAGCCCCACATTGTTCAATGTTGCCCTCATTGGTCTGGTGAAGGTTCTGCCAAAGTCGGTGTGCCTATCCATATACGCCGATGATATTTGCCTCTGGAGTGCTGCAGTTACTCGCCCTCAGGTGCGTGCACGAATACAGCGGGCAGCAACCCTCACAACAGCCTACCTTCAGAAACAAGGCCTAACTATATCAACTGTGAAGTGCGCGTTGATGGCGTTTACACGCAAACCAATGACGCCATACCCTGTTTACATCAATGGACAGAGTGTCAAATATGCACGGACGCATCGTTTCCTGGGCATAATAATCGACAGAAGTCTTTCGTGGAGCCCACATTGTGCGTACTTGAAGAAGAGACTGCTATCTATTGTGCATATAATGAAATTCATGTGCGGGAAAGCATGGGGAACTTCTGTGGCCTCCATGCTACAGCTGTACAGGGCCCTATTTCTGGGTCTATTGCGCTACAGCTTGCCAGTACTGACTAACACTTGCAAATGCAATACTCATTCATTGGAGAGTTTGCAGGGTCAGGCACTGCGTATCTGCCTAGGACTGCCCCGATGCGCTTCTACTTATGCCACAATCATGCTTGCCAAAGACCATCCGGTCAGGACATATAGAGTTGTGGATTGCCTCAGAGCGCACATTCGACATGCTAGCCGTGTCCCCGACCACCACTTGGCCCTTCTACCCTCCAGAAGACCACGTGCTACGTTTTCAGACGTCATAGCCAAGCACCTAAACAGCATTCCATCAGGATATACGCCAGCTGCGAGAATGGCATGTCCTTTGCGGTGCCTCGACCAGCCGCAAGTACGTCTAGAAATTCCGGGAATCAAAAAGAAAAGCAATCACTCCAGAGTAGCATTGAAGCAAGCAACACTGCAATTATTACATGAGTTGTACTTAGACCGAACGCAGATATACACTGATGGGTCCGTCTCGTCCAGCAGCTCATCAGGTGCCGCTGTAATTCCGGCTGCAGCAATGACAATCAAGTTTAAGTTGTCGCATATGACTACATCTACGGCATCAGAGCTCGCTGCTATAAGGGCTGCTTTACAATATCTCGTTCAAGAACGTCCAGGAAAATGGGTCATATTCTGTGATTCGAAGGCAGCGCTTCAGAGTTTGCAGTCTGCCATGCGTAGGAGGAGTCATGACCAATTGGTACAAGAAATAAGACATTGCCATCATGAAGCTCTAGCACGAGGGCATGATATTATATATCAATGGCTGCCTGGACATATCGGTATTACCGGAAATCAATTAGCCGATGATGCAGCCCGCTCAGCCCATGAAGGAACCCGTGTAGTCCCGATTCCTCTATCAAGGAATGATGCAGCAAGACAACTTTACCTGCTGGCTCGAGATCTCACACGCACGTTCTGGTCGTCTACCAGCTTCCAAAGGTGTCAATTTTATGAACTGGATCCTTCGCTCAAGCTAAAGCTACCATCACAACTTTCCCGCTCCGATGCGACACTGTTATGCCGCCTTTGGTTGGGTGTTGCATTTACAAAGGTGTACTCCTTTCGCATTGGTATGGCAGACACTCCTACATGCGACTACTGCGGAGCTGAAGAGACCATCGAACACGTCCTGTGCAGCTGCGCTTGCTACGACACACAGCGATGCCAGCTCCGGATGGTTTTGAATCAGCTTGACCCCGGACCATTTTGTGTGCAGAAGATACTACGACCTTGGGCATCTGCCTCAGTTGCGCAGAAAGCAACTAAAGCACTGCTAATTTACCTAAAGTCAACAAACCTGAGCGACTGCCTGTAGACTGTGTGTGCTCCCCGAGTGTGCTCGTGATTGTGTGTACCTTCTCATCTCTCTACAAATTCTTTTCTCCCCTTTATCCCTTCCCCAGTGCAGGGTAGCAAACCGGATGTGCGTCTGGTTAACCTCCCTGCCTTTCCTTGCATCTTTATCTCTCTCTCTCTCTTGATTTTATCTGCTGTCCAGTTTACTGACGATGAGTGTAGCTTATCTTACTGCCAGCTTCGGAAATGTTAGCAATCAATAGCCTTTACCGTAACCCATTGTATAGAAACTTGCCGTTCTAGACTTGCCAGCTACATGTTGTGGTTGAGCCGAACTTTTACAGCAAGCTATAAATCAATCAATCAATCAATCAATTAATTAAATAATTATTCAATAATTGTGCCGAACGATCAATATGCTGGTGAAACACTGTCACGTGGTCGTGATGTTGAACTAGACGGCACTCGGTCAATCAGATACGAAACTCCTTATCTGGCTAATTTTATCTCGAAATTCAAAAGTCACTTGCAAAAATCAACGATTCCGGCTGGAAGCGTTCATCATAGCGTCGGACGTCGGTAATCTGATCAGCCGTAGGACCCTTCGGCTTTTATACGCGTAACACCGAAGGTCCCAGACTTATCCTCAGTGTTCGATACAGTTCCAGAAGAAGCTCTACTGTCCGCGTTGTGTGCTCGGGCGTATCATAATAATCTGAAATAATGGAGTATATTCCTAGACACTATGGCATAACCTGCGTTAGGTATGGGCAATGCGCGTACCGCGTCACCCACATAACTATAGAAAGAGAAGCTCCCTTGCAATGTTATGCAGCTTTAACACGTCATGTTCAAGTCTATGTGTGCTTCACGATGACGTCGTGAAATAACGTTTTAAAAAATCGGGTGATTCAATATTCCTGCGTAATAAAGGACAGAGTCGCGAAGAGCTCCCGTTACCTTGCTTCTACCGCGCAGCGAGCAGAGAAGAAAAGTTGTATTTGTCCTTTTTTTCTTTTTATCCCAGAGCCGACGCTCGTCAGAGATGATTTATGGTGGGAGTACCGAAATGCGATATCAACTTCAGGCGAGTCATTTAATTTTAATTTGAGCACCTGGGTTCTTCTTCTGTAACCTGAAGCCTGACGTTTAGAAAACACACAGAGAAAAAAACATACAGCGCAAATAAATTAGATATAGCAAAAAACTTTGTTATTCTCAACTTGCGACGCCAGGATCATTTTCTCCCGGCATTCTAAATCGATTTATCGCAAACATTATTATTTTGAACCAGCGCACGCATCTATTCCCATACCAAATATATTCTTCGCGTTTTTATTAGGGCAGGAATTTGTTCACGCAGTCGTGAGCTTAACCGGTGTGCAAGCTTTGAAAGCTTTTTTTTTTTTTGTCATAGCACAAGTGTAACAATATTGGCCGAGCGTGGAATACATTATTGATCTGTTTTGTTGGAGCATCCCATCTGCTCTGGCCGTGGCACTTCGAAGATTTCATTTGCATTATACCTGCCTATTTATATTCGCGCTCAAAAATCAGTATGCACGCAGGTTCCTCGGAGTTAGCCGTAGAAAGACGATGGAAGTCGAAGCGAATCCAAAGTCAAGCCAAACGAAAAGGGGTCACTGAGGGAGTTACGTCGTGCGCCTATGGATCGCCTACTACATTCGCGAAAATGGGTATAGTGCGAAAATCTAGGTGTCAGCGCAAAGACGCGGTCACATTTCTTAGCGTGCGACTTCCTTAAGAAGCAATAAACTTTGTGTTCGTGAAAAAGAGATTGCGAAATCGAAATTTTCAAGATTTCAAGTACAAGGGAAGAGAAACAGAATTGGCAAAAGAAACACAGGCGGAGTGCAAAGGCGGCGGCAGGAGATATTTTTTATTACTTTTAATAAATCACTTCTCGGAGATGTTGGTGTTTTTGTAAAAGACCGGGTACACATTTTCATGGACGTAAAAAACACACCAAAGATAATATTCATAAAGAAAAGAACAGCTAGACGTAGTTCGCATAAGTGTATTCACATAATAACACGAACAACACGACTCGGAGTCTCGTCACGCAACGCTATGGTTCTCATAAGATGTATTTGCACGAACGTCATATACGCTGTAAAGTAATGTTTCGCAACATCCAGTCAAACACCAGCACTCAGAGTGAGAAAGTCCAGTCATGGGGACGCAGAAAGACTTCTCGCATCAAGTGACACGAAAGCGCTGCACGGCCAGGCTCAATCATACGCATAAAATTTGTCTAAAAAATTTTTCTCAATACGTTACAAGTATACGCCACTCTCTTCTAGGAATTTCTGGGCGGATAGTAAGGCGCGCGTTTTTGTAGGGCACGTGTCGAGCATGGACCAAGAATTTTTTCGAACGGTAAAGGGCCTAAGGTCAAATGCCAGTAAAAGCCTTCTTTACCTATTTTTTTTTTCTTTTTCATGAGGGGAAGGGAGATTCAAGTTAAGTGGGGGAGAGAGAGAGAATAAAATGAGGGAAAGGCAGGGAGGTTAACCAGAAAATGGAGCATCCGGTTTGCTACCCTGCACTAGGGGAAGGGGGAATGGGGAAGAAAGATTGGAAAGAAAGCGGATTCCTGAAAGGGAGTGGCGTGTGCTTTAAAGTGGAGAACTTACGCGTTTTTTTTTTCGATCAAATTTCAAACTTTTTTTCATTGGGAGGAGGAGGGTGTGGCTAAGGGGGAGAGGATGTAAAACATCAAGGGGGTAAATCACTTTTGGCAGAAAGGTTAGCCAACCAGACGTTCCTATAGCTTGCTAGCTCGCGTCAGAGCACAAAATAAATTAAATTAAAAATAATAAGAGATATAGCATGGAATATCGAAATAGATCACTGATAGCGCGAACTCTGAGAGCTTCATATCAGGTCAGCAATCGATCGCAAAGACAAGCCGACCTAAAATACGCCAACAACACCTACTTTGCTTTGTGTGCCATCAACACATGCAGTTCTGGTACAAAAATTTTAGTCTTCCTTATGCGATTACAGCATCTTTCTTGCGCCAGAAATGAGGAGTGCTGGGTCAGTTCTTAGGTGCCCGTGAAGTGGATCACAGTTCCACGACGCAAAATGAAACGCTGCACATTCTGACAGATGACTATGAACCCTGCGGCATAATGGTTTGGTTTACTGTGAAAATGCACTAAACGGAGTACACAGGCCACGGGGAGGTGAATAGTTTCACTCGGGTATGCATCATTATTTTTGCCTAATAATTTTTGTCACTCGATCTAACAGTGTCCGTCTTGCCCAGACGTCACGTACGGCTTTTTGTGCGTGGATGAGTCTTTTGTACTGTTTGCATACATTCATTTTTATCCTAATTGTCCCACCGCCAATTCAATCACGCAAATGTGCCCCTGACTTCTCAGAAGCACAGGCCATGGAGCGAGCTTTCACTCCATAATCCAACGCCGCTGACCCGTAATAATGGCGTGATCGTTTGCGCTAAAGTAATTAATGAGTCATCCACCATCGATTGTAGAGAATGGGCGTAAAAATCAGCAGATGAAGAATGAAGAATGCAGGGGTCAATGGATATTTGGTCATACTTAACGAAGGCAAGACAACATCAAAGACGAGCTTCATGCTGAACCCGGTGGAGTAGAATAGAATGATGTGGAGATGATGTGTACATAATGCGCATTATCGATAAGAAGAGCGTAACTGTTTGCCTTGGGCAGATTTCAACCTCGGTTCTAGTAAAACAGAAGCCGTAAAGATAAAGTTGAGTGTCCTCGACGAGAACCGCAAGTTGGTTGCGCGCGCTGTCGACAACATGCACTGCCTTTAATGAGCGTCAGGACAACCGCCACGCTTAATTGTCGCGCTTCACTTGTGGATGAACAGTTCGAAGATAATTATAAAGGGCTCCATCTCGACTTGGTTATGAAAAGCATGGACTGCTGGTGAGTTGGCGGAGACTATTGATGAAGGTAACTTATCTTACCGTCATTATTTTCATATAACCGCTTATATATGTCCGTTGTTGCAATAAACTATCACTTGATAGCTTGCGCTGTGCTTTGTATCTCTCTTTCTGTGCTATTATTTTTTTTGTGCACCAGCATTAGGTTCATTACGAGGTACACTGTAGTGAAGGGCTTCGGAAGTTTTGGACACCTGTTGTTCTTCAACGTCCACGTAAGTTTAAGTGCACTGGCCTTTATGTTTTCGCTTTCATTGAAATACAGCTGCCACAGTCGGAATTCTATTTCATGACCTTCGGGTCAGCAGTCAAGCTAAACGACGACTAGACCATCCCAGCGGGTCTGCACGTGAATGCAGCGACCTACAGCGTAAACATTACGTACACACTACCACGGCCTATAACTGTATGTGACCACCGTGCCAAGCTCACTAGCCTTTGTTTGGAACATGTCAGTCGCAAGATAGTGGCCCATATCCCAGGCACCTCGCCATCGCTGTACTCTGGTCAAGCCCGTAGTAATTGGGGGTTAGGGCCACCACCCCCCCCCTTCCCCACGATATTCAGATGGAGTGGGGTTTTCCGCCAAGGACCAATAGTAAATGTAGCTGTTTTTTTTTATTCATCATTAGTGAAGAAGGAGGGCCCGAAGTTAGAAAACTGTCAGGGGGACTTCCTATAATTCCTTTGTATATATGAATGAATTGCATAAAATGGCAGAAAGCAGGTAATGAGTCGAAAAAACTAAGATCTGCAAAAATAATAAAGCAGAGCATATGGGAAAAAAGATCAATAATGAAAAAAAACCAACAAAATGTAAGTGTTTACAAGAAGTGTAATTTACGAACAAACAGTACAGAACTCGTTACAAACAAAAAAGTTGCAATCAGCGCAACTTTTGTGGACTTAAGGGTTTATGAAAGAAACGGTGTACAATAGGTGAACTTGACAAATAAATGAAACATGTTTGCAACTGATTTTAACGCGATGAAATCTTAAATTTCTAGTAACAAAAACTAAAAAAATGAGAAAAAAGTTCCACACAAATTTGTGATGCATAATGTAGAAGTGGTATTAAAACGAAACGGATTGAATAGTTTACGTTCGCGTATATATTCACAATGAATCGATAGCGAGTAGTGTTGTTAGTAGGTGTGTCTTCATGTGTTTTTTATTATTATTGTTGTGCGGCATTCTCTAATATGTAATGGCAATGTATTCAAGAATTGAATGGTAGTGAAAATAAAGTTGTGAATTTCTCATGATTAGTGTCTATTCGGGGACGTTGAAGGCCTCTTTAAGGCCTTCAACAAATACCTTTCTCTCCCCCCCCCCCCCAAAAAAAATTCTGGCTATGGACCTGTCTCTCATCCCAACAAATCAGTCCGAAAGTAAACGTGAGTGGCCCACCTCTCCTTCCTCGATCGTTACCATGGCACCGCAGTTGATCAGGTTGAGCAACGGCGACCGGCTCTCAGCCGAGTGTGCGACCTCCAGGCTGATTAATTATGCTGAAGTGGCGATGTAGGTTCGAAAAAAAAAAAGGTGGGGCAGCGGGTGGGGGCATAATGACATAAATAGAAGGAAACTTCGCGCGGGTGTCACCCACTTGGGAGTACGCACTCTCCCATTCCTCGTGGCTTCGCGCACTCGAACCCATGGCACACGCCAGTCTGCTTTAAAAGACCTGCTGCTCGAGAAAAACAGCCTAAACTTTGAGACGAGAAGAAAGTTGGCGATTCTCGCTGAAGCCCACCGGGATCAAGATACCGAGATGCAGAAGTTGCGTAGCAGGGATTAGGGAGCTCTGCTCTATCGAGAGCTTCATTTCTTCGATGTCGTCGACCGTAGCTTTCAAACTTAGGGCAACGGGCGTGTAGATTAAGTCGCAGCTTGTTTTATATAATATAAGGCTTGTACAGTTGTGTCAACCAGCGCATTCGTCTGAGATGTTTCTGTAAGTTATATATTTTCTTCCGAAGTTAGACACGAAAAAATAGAAACCGAATAGTTGTTTTCTCAGAAAGAAGGTCAGAGCGAAGCACTTGGCACAATAAAATTTCGGGATGACATTGTTTTTTTTAACCAGCTGTGACCTCAGAAATTGTGTATTACGTAAAAATATTCTATTAACAATAATACTTCTCGGCAATTGCATCATTTTGACACATTGGGTCGCCATAAATGACGAAAAAAGTCAGTAACAACGAAATCGTAGGGTAAATGCCGTTCATTTCATGCGGTTCTGAATGGCAATTTTCTTATTAGGCTCCCCTTTCCCATAACAAATTTGCTGACAAAGATGATTGCTTTAATAAAACCGTCTCATTATGATAAGCTTATGTAAAGTCTACTACAGGACGGCCTCTAAAAATATCCAGCCATTTCAAATAAATCCTTACAAACGCCTTCGTTTAGTCACTTTGTGATATTTGCGATATGCAGTTAATACAGTCGGAACAATGGTGATGCAAATCATGCATCTCAAAGTGGTTTTATTTATGCAGGGTTCCCACAAGAGCAACTTTTGTGGACTGCAAAGTGCACCAATACCAGCTGCGCCTAATTATTAAAGTCTCTCCGATAAAGTCAACGAGGGCTTATTATCCGGTGCCCGAGTGAGTGCTGAACGCCACGCGTGCCGGGGAGCACACGGAAAAAATAATAATATTTGTGGTTTTACAACCAAAAACGATGATGTGATTATGAGAGATGCCGTGGTGGAGAGCTCCAGAAACTTTGACCATCTGTTGTTCTTTAACTAGCATTAAATAACAGAGAACACGGGCACAAATGCCTTGTAAATACTATGTAAATACCAAACATGTTGGTCTTTAGATTTCATTTGCGTGTTCTTCGCTTACCATGTATTGTGCATATGTATTGTGCATATGTATTGTGCATATGTATTGTGCCATGTATTGTGCATATGTACATATGTATATGTAGATATGTTTTTGTAATAATTCTTGTGTATCTGTGTATGTTGTGTTCCGTGTACATATGTAAACATATCTTTTTGTAACAACTTTTGGTGTGCCAATGGATGTTGTGTTCTGTCGCGATGTTCTGTTGGATTGTAATTGATGTTCACTGTTCGTGAGAATAAATTTCTCGAAACACACGGGCCTCTACTATTCCGCCTTAACCAATATGCGACCGCAATTGGCGCGGGGTGCAAATCAATGAAAGCCATACTGTGTGCAATAAAAAACAGTACTTAATGCGACGTGCACTAATACCGAAATTTCATGGGATTTGCGCGCACAGTCTTCTGAAGTCGGGATTAGCCAAACGTGTATGGCGAGAAAAGTGTTAGTTCCAGCAACAATTGTTCTGGGCTTGCCGTTGGGAGTGTGTCAGCGCTTCCGATCACCAGGCGATAATCAGAAATATTGTTATCACTACAAAGAAAGTACGAACCTTATATAGTAATTTCATCGGCACACGAAAATTGATAACCCGCACAGCTGCGGCTTAATAAAGGCCACATTGTCAACGGTGAGATAAGCCTATATAGTCTATATATAATCTCCGGTTCAGGCACCTAATCATCAACCAAACGTACGCGGCATCACAACTACCCTCCATGCCATAAATAACGCGGTCAGGTAATCATCAAAGCATTGCCCCAGGAGCATCGTTCACGACGCACAACGCCTTTTATACGAGCAACGAAAATGCTCGATCAAAAAATAGCACACCTCAATAAACAAGAAATCGCCGAAACTACCAGCCGTGTCAGGTGAAAGAAATAGCAAAACAAAAAAATTACAGGTACGTAAGGGTGCGACGTGTGACGAAGCACCAGGCAAGCTGCATATAACTTGTATACAACGTGTTATCAACCCTGCACCATTAACGCTGTTGCTTGTGAATCGTATGTTTCTTTCCGCTTAGTTTACGGTCTTCGCTTTTTGGCGACTCAATCTCCTCTTGCTACTCCCTTCGACTGCTTTCTTTTTCTTTTTTTTTCACGCTAATGAGAGCTGCGTGTTAATGGAACATCGCGTGGGTGTCCCCGATGGCCGTGGCTCGTAGTGGTCGCCACGTCGAGGTCATTCCGGTTACGAGCTACACCCGGAAAATGCGTCGACATTTACGATACAGCGTTGTGCGGTCGTTTCGATCTTTATGGCCATCGTTGAAATGAATAGGGTCTTGAAGTGTGACATGAAAACACAAGCGAAAACATTTACCCGGGAAAAATATAAATGCTTGGCTAGAAGACGGTAAGACAGTACCGGTGAACAATAGCAAAGAATAAGGAAAGAAAATGGAGAAAAGAGATGTCTTGAAAAGACGCGGTCGCAGAAAGAAAATTCCACAACAGGGAAATCACCTGTTTGCTCAAACGAATATGTTGAAGGTTCTTTTCGGGGCTTTCATTACCAACCTCTTCTTTAGCTCCTGCTCCAAAAGCACACAGGCTTTGTCCCTCCCTCTCACACGCCGTGACCATCCCAGGCGGATTCGCTCAAACTCAGGCATCAATAATCACTATAGCACATACATGTAGTCTTTAGCCAACTCATTTATACGTGCTCGCTAACGCAAATGCAGGCGCACCTTTAGCTCTTACACACTTTGCTCAAATACGCGCAATATACTCGCACGTGCTAACAGATCAGAACACGCCCCATGCACCGCTGACACACACGCACACACAGACCCATTTCCTCACTAACACACTCAATCACTCACTCAGTCGCTCAGTCATTCGTACGCTAAAGCCTACTCACTCTCACGCTGATGCACACACATAGTCACATAGTCACTAAAGTACTCACTCGCTCACTAAGCAACTCAGTAGTGCACACACTCTCATTCAATGGAGTGAAAATGTTGTAGGCCCGTGTGTTCAGAGTCGGATGCACGTTAAAGAACCCCAGGTGGTCGAAATATCCGGAGCCCTTCACTACGGCGTCTCCTATATTCATATGGTGGTTTTGGGACGTTAAACCCCACAAATCAGTCAGTCGTAGGAACTCCTTCAGAAAAAGAACCCATGCAAGCGTAATGGTGGTGGCACGTCAGCTGTGAATTTAACTTTATAAACATTGCGTTTGTATATTTCAGTGGCACTTGGGGTGAGCGCCAATTGTAGTCAAGCGTTATCCGCTGATGTTGGTCTACGTAGCACTATGCAGAGCTAGCGTGCCCTCAAGCACATGCGCTGCATTTCAGCTCACCGCTTATTGCGTTGGTATGTTGCACCTGACATGGTTATATAACAGGTTGTATACAAAACATGTGCGACCGTTCAAGATAGATATCTGTGCGTACAGTATTTGCATAAATGTCTTGCATCATTTCGTAATGTTTGGCTCGTGAAAATATTTACACTATAGTCCTCTTCTCTTCGTATGCTACGCATGACAACAATTCCAATGACACTTGGGATATGCCAAATACTTTCTCTGCCTATGCGTGTGTTTTTTTCTTCACTCTTTAAGGTAACAGTAGCAATCAGGGAAATTTGTCCAATTTTAGTATCGCAAACGTTTTTTTTTTTCGATAGGGAAAGAAAATAAAGTGACGCGGCGACGCTCGCAGGAACTGCGGGAACGTATGTAGACTTTGATTGATTGATTGATTGATTGATTGATTGATTGATTGATTGATTGATTGATTGATTGATATGCAGGGTTTAACGTCCCAAAACCAGCATATGATCATGAGAGACGCCGTAGTGGAGGGCTCCGGAAATTTTGACCACCTCGGTTTCTTTAACGTGCGCCCAAATCTGAGCACCCAAGCCTACAACATTTCCGCCTCCATAACGTATGTAGACTACTCACGGATTCCAACAGGACATTTGAAGGCCAAGTAACGCACATGTTTTCCGTTCCATCTTCTTCAGTTTCGGTCTTATCGGCATAATTTTGACTCGAATACGTAGATCAGATTGATTGGTTTATGTGTGCGGTTTAACGTTCCGAAACCACCATATTATCATGACAGACGCACTCGTACATCAGAGGCAACATTATCTTACGCGACTTCCCCTGGCTATTTCGCTGCGAGCGACATCTGAAAAATGAGTTAAATAGCGAACAACAAGATGTACTGCCGCTCGCTTGCAGCAAACTGAGAAAGGCGGAAGCTCTTCATTTCACATCGAGATAACCACGTGCGAATCGCGCATGCCTATCATAATCCTAAAACATATGTTGCGGTGCTTCAATTCGTGAATAACTCCACTTACAGAAGCTTCGTGCCTGAATTCGATTCTATGTCATGGCATACCCTGAATGTATATAGGTCGATTCGCTCCTCTTTTTTTATGGTCTATCAGTATGCAACCTCTGAAAACACCCGGCAAACTTACCACTACCCAGCCTGATGCTACAGCAGCTACGCAAATTAGTAAGAGTCAAGTTTACGATCTATACCAGATGCTCGGTTATTTATGCTTCATCTCTATGCTTATTCCAAAAAATAAAACTTCAAATGAAGAACAAAATAAAGGTATATCCCATAAAATAACATCGGTGCGAAACAGAGCTAAAGCAACGAGGACCTCAAAAGAACACATGCGTAGCGCAGTATAGAAAGAAAAACAAACAAACGTGAAAACGAATTATATAATTTCACAGTGTAACCGACTAGAATTAAATGATTTATGCAGAGCTAATGTTCGCAAAAACAAGTGATTGCAACAGAAAAATAACAAAAAACAAGAAAATGAAGGAAGAGCCAACGATAAGAGCGTGGTCCTTGCGTGCATGACTAGACACGATTGGCTATAGCCAAGCCAATTCAGGTGGCCTTCGTGTGGCCTCGATCACGCAACCTGAAATCACACGTGGAACGCAACTTTTCCTCGAATGAACGCAATGAACTACGCGTGTAAAACAAAATGACCTTCTCCTTCAAGTTAGGCTCATGCATAGATACGTTCTAGCTTATTTATTAAACTAGCCTAAGTATTTATTCGTTTATGTATTTACATTCGTGCTTTTGTGCTAGACACCACATAAAGCGGGGAAGTGCCATTAAACGTGACAATTGTGTAAATACGGCTAAAATGTATCGCATTTATTAGTTCGGACTTTTGAATTTCTATGGATACACGCAGTAGGTTCAGGGAGTGACGTCAGTGCACTTTAAACAACGCTGGATTGTCAAATGTTTCGGAGCTCTTCAGTACGGCATGCATCAAGCATATTCCTAAGTTTTTGGCACGTAAAATCCCCCGATAATAATCAGGCTACGAGTGTAACACCAGCGTGCTGTCTGTCAATGCAATTAGTTCATCCGCTGATGGAGCACTTGTTCGAGAGGTAACAAAAAAATGAAACAGTGATTACCATGCCCCCTTGCTTTTGACGCCCGCAATTATCAGAAAAATGATTAGCGTCCGCATAATTCACTCGGAGCTCCGGGTTTGAGAGCGCGAAATGCATTAGATGGTGACGACCGCGATATCGGTGCCATGCCACAGTGGTGACATCAGCACTCACACCGGCAGCCGCTTCGAAATCGATTTGCCAACCAGCACAGACTCCAGACGGGCTTTATTACGTGCAATGCAGTCGCACAAACGGGTGCCAAACTCAGCACTGGCGTACGGGAACCAGGAGTCCTCGCACACACGCAGCACCGAATAAAAACGTGGTCTCGCCACAGACGGTGCTAATTCACAAGAGTGGAAGCTTGGGCTAGTTGGTGCGTATTCATATTTGCAAGGTGTTTCAGCGCGCGAACAAAGGAAAAAAGGACAGGGTAGACAGAAAGAGCGCTGACTTCCAACTAACTTTATTTCGCAGAGTGGCAAGAATTTATACGTCTAAAAAGGAAGATTACAGAGCATAAATGTAAACAACAAGCCCAATCTACACACCAGTAACAGCACGTGTGACAGGTCCTCTAATGCCTCAAAGCCCAGCCAGGTAATCGCGTTCAGCCTGGGATAAAGCAACCGATGAAGTGCTTACGCATTTATTTCCTAGCACGTGTATTCTTTCTGCTTCGATAATTTCTCGGGTAAGTTGCTCCCTGTGCCTTGCCAATATAGAGCACTGATCAAAGAGGGGGGTGCACCCACAATCTCGGCAATGAATGCCAAGATGCCCTTGTACCACATTGTGCACATTGTTTCTGTGTTCTCGCAGGCGGTCGTTTATGCACCTGCCGGTTTGGCCGACATAGACGCACCCACACGTCAGTGGAATTAAGTATACGACTCCCACTGCGCATGGGACGTAGCATGTCCTGTGCGCGACAGAGCACGCGGCAGAAGTTGCGCGAGGTGTATTTACACGTTTGCAAAGCTTCTGCAATTTTTCAGGTGCTGAAAAAACAACAAGAACGTTGGCGTCTCGAGCAATCTTTTTCAGCCTGTGTGAGATGTCGTGCACGTACGGTAGTACGACAGGCCGGCTCTTACTGACGCTGTTGCGCTTATCTGGTTTGTTGCCTCGCTTCACGACAGTGACCAGCTTTTCCGCCGCTGAAACTAGAACGTGTGCGGGGTAACCGGCTTTGCTGAGGCGCTCCACTTGTAGAGCAAAGCTGCGGTGTACCATGTGGGGGCAAGACTTCTTTAAGGCGTTGGCAAGGCAGAGGTTAGCAATGCCCCGCTTGACCAATTTTGAGTGAGCTGAGCCGAAAGGCAGAAGTGGCTTGCCGCTTCTTGGTTCATACATCCAGCAAACATGTCGGGGTTCTAGCAAAAGCTTCAAATCTAGAAATTTCAGGTTGTTATCAGTGGGTGATTCATACGTTAAAACTAATGGTTTCAGGCACTCTCGGAAAACAGTCAACACGTCAGAGGAAATGGTCTGAAAATTTTGACTGTCACATTTAAACAACACTAAATAATCATCAACAAAACGGCAGACTTTAAAAACCACAGAGTCATCAAGTTTGTTTGACAAGACACGATCCTGATGTGCTAGAAATATGTCACTGAGAATGGGTGCCAAGCATGAACCAATACATACTCCACTTTTTTGTAAGTAGTTTTTTTCATCCCAAGATACAAAAGTGGCAAGAAAAGCACTTTTCTTGCAAGAAAAGCTAAAAAACTTAACAATAGACGACCCTTTTTTGGTAAAAAACTCTGACGCTGTTATTGACATTATTAGGCGAACTAACACAGGACTCCAGGCAATGTCTGTGGATATTAAGGACTTGTATTACTCTTTGCCGCACGATCAACTACTAAAATGTGTAGAGGAATCCATAGACAACTTCGGATCATCAGCGTTCCAAACGCGCACTGGAATTCATAATAGCAGCCTATTAGAGTTACTCAGCTTCTACTTGAAGGCCACTTTTGTATCTTGGGATGAAAAAAACTACTTACAAAAAAGTGGAGTATGTATTGGTTCATGCTTGGCACCCATTCTCAGTGACATATTTCTAGCACATCAGGATCGTGTCTTGTCAAACAAACTTGATGACTCTGTGGTTTTTAAAGTCTGCCGTTTTGTTGATGATTATTTAGTGTTGTTTAAATGTGACAGTCAAAATTTTCAGACCATTTCCTCTGACGTGTTGACTGTTTTCCGAGAGTGCCTGAAACCATTAGTTTTAACGTATGAATCACCCACTGATAACAACCTGAAATTTCTAGATTTGAAGCTTTTGCTAGAACCCCGACATGTTTGCTGGATGTATGAACCAAGAAGCGGCAAGCCACTTCTGCCTTTCGGCTCAGCTCACTCAAAATTGGTCAAGCGGGGCATTGCTAACCTCTGCCTTGCCAACGCCTTAAAGAAGTCTTGCCCCCACATGGTACACCGCAGCTTTGCTCTACAAGTGGAGCGCCTCAGCAAAGCCGGTTACCCCGCACACGTTCTAGTTTCAGCGGCGGAAAAGCTGGTCACTGTCGTGAAGCGAGGCAACAAACCAGATAAGCGCAACAGCGTCAGTAAGAGCCGGCCTGTCGTACTACCGTACGTGCACGACATCTCACACAGGCTGAAAAAGATTGCTCGAGACGCCAACGTTCTTGTTGTTTTTTCAGCACCTGAAAAATTGCAGAAGCTTTGCAAACGTGTAAATACACCTCGCGCAACTTCTGCCGCGTGCTCTGTCGCGCACAGGACATGCTACGTCCCATGCGCAGTGGGAGTCGTATACTTAATTCCACTGACGTGTGGGTGCGTCTATGTCGGCCAAACCGGCAGGTGCATAAACGACCGCCTGCGAGAACACAGAAACAATGTGCACAATGTGGTACAAGGGCATCTTGGCATTCATTGCCGAGATTGTGGGTGCACCCCCCTCTTTGATCAGTGCTCTATATTGGCAAGGCACAGGGAGCAACTTACCCGAGAAATTATCGAAGCAGAAAGAATACACGTGCTAGGAAATAAATGCGTAAGCACTTCATCGGTTGCTTTATCCCAGGCTGAACGCGATTACCTGGCTGGGCTTTGAGGCATTAGAGGACCTGTCACACGTGCTGTTACTGGTGTGTAGATTGGGCTTGTTGTTTACATTTATGCTCTGTAATCTTCCTTTTTAGACGTATAAATTCTTGCCACTCTGCGAAATAAAGTTAGTTGGAAGTCGGCGCTCTTTCTGTCTACCCTGTCCTTTTTTCCTTTGTTCGCGCGCTGAAACACCTTGCAAATATGAGAACGGTGCTAATTGTCACGTTTTTTCTCCCTCCCCTTTCCCCTTACAAACCCCGAACCGCCATCGATCAACCTTCACGCTCCAGTGAGGCTACAGCAAGGCTCCCGGAAGGCTGTGAAAGGAACCTCCAGGTTTACGAGATATTGCGTAAAAAACCGCCATTCTACTATCTCTCCGAACTGATATGCAAAGATACTGTTACATATGGCCACACGCATTCCTTATCTTAACGCCTGTACCATTCGGTTTTTTCCCACAAAGCCTGCTCAGCGTAAACTGCTCCTTGTTGTTCGAGAGGGTTCGCGATTATTGTAGAACGTTCTGCTAAGACTACGTGCAAGACACCAACAATCGAAGTTATTCCAGAGTTTACACGCTACGACCAGGGATAACCCTGGAATATTCGAAGGCACATGTATAAATGCCACTGTGCTTAACCGGTTGCCCGTTGATCGCTCTCTGTTCACCGCAATCAGTACCACTGTGCGTCGCTGTAATCTGACAATCTGTTTGTTGTAATCTAACAATCTAACAATCTGTTTACCGGCCACAAATTCGGCCAAATAAACACTTTATTTTAGCCAAGCCGTCTCTTCCTTCGTCACCGTCACTATATTTTGACAATATTTTAGTGTAATAAGCAACATTGCAGATACAAGTGTGCTGTTGGTCGCTTTATTTCATCCGTGAAAGGTGCTACGAACGCCGAATAAAAATACAAGCATAAGTTTTTCCATGAAACCCAAACAAAATGAGCGGTAGTACACTTAAACATCACTTTGTAGTCTTGAGTCAGTATTAGCTTAGCTGGCGTTGAGTTGAAGCGCACTCGTGAAGAACTCCCCGGCGATCACTTTAGCGCGAGTCCTTGGCTATCAGAAGCCTCTGATTAATAAGTGATTTGAGATAAAATATTGCGTTTCTGACAACAAAATGACGTAACCTTTTTACCAGCGTTTGCGTCACATCCACTTTATTTCTTGTTCCTCCTGAAGTGTTCCCGTTTCATAGAGATGGCGCTAATCGCCATGAGCAGCTAGCTGATCAGCCGTCATTTTCCGAACGTATGGGCTTCTATATGGAACCTTCGATACCATGCGACAACGTTCAAGTCACGCTCGTCTCTGTCGCAAGTTCACCGGAACCTGGCCTTTCGCGCACGACACAGCCAGCGGAACATATCAGTCATGTAAATTACTGCAGCTATCGTCATTGCTTCGAAACTGTGCACAATGCACAATGTAGGGCGGGTGCGGGAGAGGCGTTAAGCGGTTAACGCTGATGACCCGCGTTCTGCCGAAACAGCTGGCGTAGCGCATTTTGCCGCTTCCGCTGATGCGTGCGCGTTAAGCGGAAACTACAGACAAACAATCACGCAGCTGGAAGAAACTCGAGTCGTTACGGAGTCTTGACTAGTCGAGAAAGACGCGGTAAGTGTCTTGTGTGAAAACTAAAGCGGTAGTTAACGTTGTATGAGTAGCCACGGTAAAAACTACCAGCGGGCTTGAACAACTACACGAATGTAATTACGCCGAACGTTTAGCTAGAACTTTCGAAAGGCCCAAATTTTGCTTCGCATACTGTGTTTAGCGCCCACATTAAGGATGGAAATGCGCTGTCAGTATAAATGTGCCCGGTATGCAACTCGAAGCACTTTCATGATGTAGCAGCACGACTGGAAGTTGGTTCAAGAATTTGAACATACCATTTATACAATACAAAATCACAATAGGCGCCGACAGGTGAAAGCACGTAGTGAGATAGTCAGGATAAATAGTCGAAGTGCCTTAGATAGGCTAGGCGACGTTTAGATAGGAGGACCAATCTTCGCTAAAGGCACCTTGTCATCTTTGGCGTGTTAATAGTGACTGTATTTCCTGACGTCACTACTAACCACCCTTAAAACTAACACGCCAAAGATGACAAGGCGCCTCTGATAAGGATGGGTCGTCTTATCGAAACGTCGGTCAGTCTATCTGAGGCACTTCCACTGTTCACCCTGACTATCTCACCATTTACACAATACGGTTGTCTAAATATTGTCTTTCAATAGTTCTTCAATATTTAAAAGGTAATTGCGAAAAAGAGTTCTCGAAAGCTTGTCTGCGATTTCGTAATAATAATTGTCCTGGTTCTCCGTCCCAAAACCAGGATATGATTGTGAGAAACACCATACAGGAGTAATCCGACAATTTCAGTCCCCTGGGGTTCTCTCAAGTTCACTGAAATGTGAGCACACTGAGCCATTGGCTTTTAGCCTCCATCGCAATGCGTCCGCCACAGCCAGGATGATTTTCATGTTGTAAAAAAATCGAAGCACAATTCTTCATAATTCCGTTGTCCTATATTCCTCTAACAAAAAAAAGTCATGAAAACTTACAAGAGCACACAGAGCGCGTAAAAAAGTGCAACGTAATCATAACAGACCACACAATTGCCGTGATGAGAGGCCGCTCAACTCGCTAAGATTCGATGCCCGCAGGGCAACGCAAAACTTTTCAATTTATCCCGAACGCCAACACCGCCACTTTCACTGCGAAAACGATTAAATGACGCGAGAAGTGTCCGCCCCTATTTCTAAGGCAGTAATTACTGCAAGGGTGTCGTAAGGAGAGAAAGAGAAAGTTAGAAAAAGCACCAATTGTTCCGGCACACGACGACCATGCGAGAAGACCACCAGCACACCACACAATGATGAGCGAAGAGGATATGGCGTGCAAGCGTCATCGCATAACTCTCCCGTTCTTTTCTATCGCGCATTTTACTCTCCCCTATATTCGCGTGCTCGGTTGTGTTTTCCTCCACTCCTATCGGGGAACAAATAGAGAAAAGGTTATGCCACAGTGGCGTGGACTTGCAGGAAAGTAGTGGAGAGGCCACATCTGACAGGGCTTTGTCGAAGTTAGCGTGACAGAAACCATCCCGCCTCTCCGACGAACCTTTTTCTTTCTTTCTACCCATTTATCTTTTTTCTTTCTTTTTCACTCCCTTTTTTTCTTTATGTGCTCATTAGTGCGGAAACACAGATTACCGCTTAACGTTTCCTGTCTGTTGTACGAGGTGCACCATGTTGTCACGCCATTGTGAATAGCACGCTTTGTCACTTCCATCGCCGTCATTCCTCAGTGTGTGTATATCTTTTAGGATGGTAGTCTTTTTTGGGATGCTTCAACGCAGAAATTTGGGCATGTCTGTCTTTCTGTTTGTCTATGTGTCACTCGAATTGATTCACCCACATAACCAAAGTTTAGGCACTTTTCCAACGCCCAGCCATTTTGATCTAGTGGCTTCGTTCGTACTTCTGAACATTGTCGATCAAAAAGCGAATATCACACATATCTGAGGTGCAACATTAATACGTTATTAATAGGTGGTGTGTTTATTTTCTGGAAAATGTATATATACGTAATTCTAAAGACCCTAGTGCGTCTCACGCTGCGCTGACAGTGCGACGATGTGCACAAAGAAGCGGGTGTTTCCTACGCTTCGCTAAGACGACACGGTGCTGCTACCTACCCGTGGCTCCGCGTTCTACACAAGCTTTTATTTCCCGACATTATCGCCCGATGGCGCTCATGTTTCACACACCGCCACCAGACAAGATTATAGTCTTTCGACGACATTTGCAGCAAAGCACTGAAATACACTGCCAATTTTTTTTCTTTCATCTGCTACTAAACGGATGATGTCTCTGTACTTGATTTTGCGTATGACCATTGAGCAAAAGCTAGGTTGTCGGCTTGTTCAGTAAACGAATACGAAATGGAATAAGGGCTGCCATCTACAGATTTTAAACGTAATGCTCACCGTCTAAATGGGCAAGCATCAGTGGTTTGTTTCTCAAACAGGTCTCAAGATCAATACTTTTAGCTACTTCTATCTATCTATCTATCTATCTATCTATCTATCTATCTATCTATCTATCTATCTATCTATCTATCTGTGTACACACACACGATTTAAAAACAAAATAATTTGTTTACTGACGTTGCCACTGGTGGATGACCTTGACCGGAGTTACCCAAGTGCAGCCATGTGATAGGTGTAAAATCTCGACATATTAGTTCAAGCTACGGCCGTATGGAGTCGAATGTAATCATACTTTATTACAAGAATAAGAGCGTTTTTCCAAGAAATGATTCAGTGTAATTTAGGCTGAATAATTGTGATGGTCTCACGTTCTAAAATATTGATAAGATTATGACCCTCGCCATAGCAGATGGCTCCGGAAAGGTCAACCCCATGTAGATGTGTAGCGTTCACCTACATCCAAGCACATGAGTCTCGATCATATTGCATCTATTGAAATGCGACTATTGCAGCCGGGATTCGATCACGCGACCTCGGGTCAGCAGTCCAGCAATACAACCACTAGCCCACCATTGCTAGTGCTGCTGCAAGTTGTAGAAACGGTTTTACAAATGAACACACTGCGAAAGGCATGTAGTAAGCAGAGCAGTCAATAAAAGCTGCCTTCTCGAGTTCCTGAAACTATTTAGCACAAGGTCCACTAGCTATGCAGAATGCCCCTTGTGTACGAGCACACTAGCCCGGTCGCGCCAATTCAGAAAAAAAAAATTAAATCCTGCCACGACCCTTTCCTCGAAGCTCCCTGAGGCTCTGCGGAGCCCCGCTCTTGACGACCAAACCTGGGCGACCCAGCGCGCCCGTGAGGCGGCGTCGAGGCAAGCCCTTGACGTCCCTTCATGGGACCCTTAGGCCCGGCCACCTAAAACTGCTGGTTTCTTATAATAAAGTTTATTCCTCCTCCTCCTTCTCCACCTCCTCCTCCTTCTGTCATATCTTTTGCAACTGCTTAAGACAACTTGTAGGTGAGTGCAACCTTCCTCTCTATAGAATGTATTGGTCCCCTCTAGCACCACCCCTCCTGCATCCAGTATCGCAGGCATTGCAAACTTTGAGCCCTTTAACTGGTTTCAAATTCCATCCAGGATTGGCCAACACTTCACCAAACGAAGATCTTACATAATGACATCTTCTATTGATAACACAAAACTTCGTGACAATGTGTGTAATGATGACGTCATGGGGGGGGGGATCGCATTTTTTTTTTTTTACCTGACTCACGTTCACCCCGCTGCCGGTCAATCTTCAAGTTCGAAGAGGCACATAAGGGTTTCGCCTTTGAAGTGCACACAAAGGGAGCTGCTTGCCACTCACTCCTAAAGCTTCGAATCGCTGCATGGAACTAGCTTTGTGGGAGGACGACGAATGCGCTAACGAAGCGAGCTGAAGACCGATGGACAAGTCCACGGCGTAGGCTGCGGGAGAGGAAACGGGAGCAGTGTCTCTCGGCACGATCTATAATTCTCGTCCTCTGCGAAGCTTTTCTTGTTTTTTTTCGGTGGATACAAACGACACATCTGCTCCTGAGATTGCCACGGAGCACCGCGGCAACTGCTGTGCTGCATCGGAGAAGGTGGAACGCAATTTGTAGCCGCGGAGCCCGTTTCGGTTTGTTCCTCCTGTCCACAGGCGCCCGTGGGCGTGTTACCACAGGCGTTGATGTTCCTAGCCCTGCTGCTTTTTTTTTCTCTGCCCCATTCCGCTTATACATGGAACTCCCTTCACTTTGCTACATTGAAAGTCTTACCCTCACAGCTTCTTAGGAAAAGAACAGTTGCGTTCATACTACAGGACTTATTATTACAAATTTATGTATCTTTGCAAGAGGTATCCTTCTAGCAATGCGAAAATTCGTGCTGCAAAACGGCGGTGCGTACCGTCCTTGCTGCTGTTGTTACGTGCAATGCAGCATTTCAAACGATCAGCCATTGCCGGACTATTCATCATTCATTTGTGGTGTTTAACGTCCCAAAACCACCATATGATTATGAGAGACGCCGTAGTGGAGGGCTCCGTAAATTTCGACCACCTGGGGTTCTTTAACGTGCGCCCAAATCTGAGCACACGGGCCTACAACATTTCCGCCTCCATCGGAAATGCAGCCACCGCAGCCGGGAATCGAACCCGCGCCCTGCGGGTCATTGCCGGACTAGAGCGACACGCGACGTGAGTGCGCTGTATCGCGCATCGCCATATCACGCTTTACAGGAAGTGTTAAAAATGGATTTCATTCGTGCCAATAAGGTCACCTTTTTTATTGATACGGTAAATAAGGAGGTGTTAGCGCACAAGTACGACGCCAGCTACTCCTTAGCCCTTGAGTTAAAGTTGAACACATCTTAAACGAAAACATGAATAGCAGTGCATGGAAAATAGAATACTCGAGCACCCATATACAGACGATGTGTGCAATAGGGCATCTACGACTGACGTTCAGTCAATTCAGATCGCATTGCACCACGGCATAAATATTATTATTCACTATTTCAAAGAAAGAGGAATGGTTCTGTCGCACGCCAAGGCAGCTCTATTGCCCTCCGCCCGTAGGAAGTTGAAAAATTTCAGTCCCAATTTAGAAGAGAAACCACTAATCACTGTGACACAGCATGAATTTCTCGGAGAAATACTTGACCGGAAGCTATCATTGGCACCTCACATAAAGAAACACGATAACGAGGTGAATACGCTTGTGAATATACTTCGCAGAATTGCCGGGACATCATGAGGCGGATCTGTATCATACATGCTCGCTGTTCACAATGCTTTGATACGAGAAAAAAAAAGCATATTCTGCAGCAGTCTTACACGGCATTTCCCTCACTTGAGAGGAGCGACTTGAAAGGCTATTAGCTAGGGAACTGCGTGTCTGCCTAGGTGTTCTACGAGCAATTTCCAGCAGTCTTGTCAAGGTCAGCTTAATCAGCCACCTTTCTCATCTCCCTAATTCACACGGCTTCACATATTTCAGCAAAAAATATGGTTTCATGATAGCATGTTCATTTTTGGCGATAACGGAATAGACACACGAATGAAATTACAAGAGAAGTTCACGTGTCTCTCAATTCAGTGCTGAAATTAAGGTGCCCTCAAGTATGCACCATTCAGATCGGCAATGATAATAAATCTAATTTTATATACGGCCGCAATAGCAGAAAAAAACCTCGATCAGCAAAGTCTGAAAATTAAAGTTCCTGTGCTTCAAATCTTCCTAAATATATTTTTCTAATTTTCAAAAATGTGTCTGTCACTTACCGAATATAAGGCGGATAGAACTTCACAACACTCATACAGCAAAAAAATAAACAACAGGCCAGTTCTCTATTTTAAGGTGTTTTATGATGAGTGTGCGCGCCTAATAAATGAATGATGTATAAAAAGAGGAAAGTTTCGGCGCCATTAATCTCAGAAATGGAGTGGCTCCTGTTGGTAGCCTCCGGTAAATCAGGCATTGTAACGTCATAACAGAATTAAAAGGTACGATGAAGTTTTTTGAGCGATTTAATAGCGTGGAGTATACGTGGAGGCTATTGGAAGCGCATAGAAGCCGTTTTGTGGAGCCCAGCGGACCCGTTTGTATCACGAGTATGCTTTTCTCTTTATAACAAATTGTTCTCTTAGAAGAGCAAGTTGTTCTTTGTAATGATTCGTCGTCACTGCGTTACCATAACCTTGCAACAGGCTGGCGGTCGAAAGACATAAGCGCAACATCTAAATGAAGTGGAGATGGCTAGTTTTGGCAATACCGAGGATTAATAAAGTGATTTGAGTGAACAAAAATAATGTGCGCGGTCATTAGGAATAATACAGGCAATACAACAAGTCAGTACATTGGAAAATTTATTCAGTTTGCTCAGTGTATACAAAAATAAAATGGAATAGTGTAGAAAAGAACACACCGCATGTGCAATAGCAAAAACAAGTACAGTCAACCAGAAGACATTTATGGATCAGCCGAGAGCGTGCAAAAATGCATGTCCGTTTAATGGGTGGATGGAGCTGTTCCTGTTTTAGTCATGGCTCACACCACCTAGCCGTTACCCACTTATAGTACAAGGGCTACGTAATGAAACACTAGTTTCCCCCGATTTCTTGATATTAGCTACCAATCAGGAAACCTATTAGTTATTTCTGCTTCCCGTAAAGCAAACTTTGCCTTCGCTGTCCTTCAACACCAATGCTTTAAAAAATTGAACCCCATTGACTAGGACTCTACAAGAAAACCATTTGCAGAAATATCTGGTGGCCTCCATTTTCCTTCTCATCTTCACACTTGTCGCATTGGGCATCTCTCAAGTATCGTACTTGAAGTGGTGCGTCCTAATCCGGTACACTGTCGTTCTGACTTCAGAACAGGGATCTATACAACGAGAGTTATCGTAGATTTATTCTCTGGCCATTTACTGCTTGAGATCTCCGTCCCCCTTATAGCGGAGTGCTACCTATAGTCGAACTTAGCACATAGCCAAAAAATTATGTTGTCTGCTGAGACTTCATTTTTCTACATCAGCGCATTGTTCGCTGTTTGCTCCTGGAGCGCTTATCTACAGTTAAGTCTGTCTCACCTCTACTTTCATAGCACAATCAAAGCAACCACGGCGCACTGCGATCGGTGGGCTGCTCTTAGCTCATGCGAACGCTTACGATTTTTAACAGTTATGCACTACTGTCCCCACAAAATCACGTAGATAATGACTGCTACAAAGCGCTTCACGTTTTAGATAGAGAGATAGGAAATATTCATGCCCAGTGATAAGAAATACGTGCAATAGACGAGCAGAGTGATGCGTATTAGGCAGCGCTGCTGCCTATCACTGTTGGCGAAACGGAAACATCGCGTAAAGACTACAAGACACTCGTGCGCGGGGTCCGGAAACTTTTGCGGGGGGCTGTACCTTCCAAAACAACAATAGCACATCCGAAAATAGCGAGAGCACAAATTATATATCAAAGAAATAACGACTAGATCCGCAACGAAGATGATAATTGTTCCATAGTAGCGATAAGATGAGAAAGGCAAAATTAGAATGCAAAATGGTCGCGCTCGTATTGTTCTTTTTCGTACCCGTATTTTCGCACAAATATTGCCATGCTCCTTTCTCAAGTTTCGTTATCGTCGCATTACACGTGTAAGTACTGAATCGTGCAACCACCCCGATTGGCTATAAGAACCATCGAGATAATCGTAGAACATTCTGATGCGATTAGGCCCACAACGGTAACGTTAAGGATTCTTCTGAAACTCGCATGGCCGCTAGCAATAACGCTGGAGTACTCGACCACCGACATATAAATGCTGACACGCTTCACCGCTTGCGTGTTGATCGACGGCCGACCAGCCGTCGCTAACAGTGCCAGTTTGAAATGCTCTAGTCTGACCTTCATTTTCGCGACCACATGTTCGACCAAACAAGGAGTTTCTTCCTTGACAAGCCGACTGTTGCCCTTCGTCGACGTCGTCACCTAGTGACAATGTCGTCAAAACGAATGTATTTCTACGAAGCCAGACTCACAGTATGACGAAGTATTACTGTGGATAATGATCTCCACAGCAGTAAAACCAAATCAGAAATAGGAACGGCATCAAAAACTGATTGCGTTACTTATGCATTCAGTAGAGACAACTCGAGACCAGCTTGTTTTTCTACTGTGTGTTAACAAAAAATGTGTGACGATTTTGAGCACTTCGTTTTCCATAATGGCACAGCAGTGAGATCCGTAAACTATACATGGGCCACTCAATCAATATATTTATGCTGTCCCGCCAACCTTCGAAAGCTTTTCGCACCTAACCTGGTTTAGCACTACCTCCAAGATTCGAGGCACCACCATAGTTTTGCTTGCGTGCGTGATCGGACCACCTTCAACCAAATCAAAATGTTGGGAGATGACGTAATCATGAGGCAGTAATCATTTGACTGACGTCAGACCTTTTTGTTGTCCGCGGCGTCATCGTGTCATACGGTGACGTCCTGACGTGATGCCTTTTCTCATTGCTAGTCCCCCTGCAGTCAAATTACATACCTGAGGAGTCATCTAATGCTTTCACCTTAATAAGTACGAATGATAAGTAAGACAACCATGGTGGCCAATCTGAGTTAAACTGCGCGAAAAACGTAGAAATAGAAGTTTATTAGTATGCGCATGTATTGTTCATTTCCAAATATGTTTACGTTTGCCGCGCAGTTTAACTAGAAATGAATTCCTCATACGCCAAACACTCTGTTCTAAGTTATCTACATTGGGACCATGTTTTGATTGCAAAATAGATGACGACGCTGGGACAATTAAGACGACGTGGAGTTCTGCGATCAAATCCTGCGCAGAATGGCTCTCTGGTGAATACTTCTAAATGGTTGACAATGTCCGCCACCCAACAAATAGACTCAACAAAAATTGCTCAAACTACTTCACACAGCAAACCGCATGAACGCACTTTTTGCGGCCGTTCGCGTAGACTACGGCTTCTTCTGAAAGAGGAAGAAAGGCGGCCACGAATAATGACTACGTACCCGGCAATTACTGTCATCACACGGTCGAGGGTGGTTTCTCGCGGATGAAGGGAAGGCACCGGAGAGAAGACACGAACACATTATTCACGACACGAAGGCGGCCGGCGGCGACCGATCAAGTCCACGCCGCGCCACACCCACTTTTGTGGGCACAGATTTTTCGGGACGCGACCACGCCTTTAGTGGAAGGCACGTTGTGCACATCGACCAGTGAAACGAGATAGAAGGCATACGCGTCCATAAGTAGCTGAAATAATTTCAAGGACAACCGTACGAACACGTTTCTCTTGAACCAGTGAAACATTGATGCCTAAGCGAAAAGCGCGTCGCCAGTATTGCTTAGAAAGGACGTGTTTTTAGGGAACTTGGTTCGTACATTATATGGAACAAAGGAACGATGAAACAAGACAATCCCAACAAAATACATACAGTAAAGACAGCCAACTTAACTGCAGTTGATTTTGTTGAACCAAATTGAAAATTGATTGCTGTAAGCGGCAAGGAGAAATCACAGTCGTGATGCCACCCGATAACGAGAGCGGGAAGACCTCATTGTAAACAGCGCATAAAGGCCACGCACCGATGCAGATGCCGCTGCCTAAAAATCGAAGGCCATACAAAATGTCGAGATTATCTCAGTCACTTATTCGCGCATTAATTTCATTAAAAGTCGCACTGCGCGAATTCGCGTAAGCCGAAACATCTTTTTCTTGTGGGTTTAACGTCAAAAAATGAGCTACCGAAACATCTAAAACACAAAAGGAAGCGCGGCTCACAGAGGAAAAACAAATGCTGAAAGAAAGCAGCCAACTATATACCGTGGATAACAACTGGCTTTACCAGTAAAAGTATATTCGCAGAAAACTTGGTCGAGGTAAAGTTACGTCACCGCGAGCATCGTTACAGTCGTGGAAAACAGTGTAGTCTGCATGCACTAACATCGGGATTAGGAAGAATCTGGTTTCTCTAGCGGCTCTATTTTACGACAAGAACGGTAGTATACCAGACGAACTACGTAGACTAACGCAGCACAATGCGGTATCAAGCTTACTAGGTTAGGTTAATCTCGACAATTCGAACTTAGATGTTTTGCTTTTTTCGCGTGGAAATAATTGATTTGATTGATATGTGGGGTTTAACGTCCCAAAACCACTATATGATTATGAGAGACGTCGTAGTGGAGGGCTCCGGAAATTTAGACCACCTGGGGTTCTTTAACGTGCACCCAAATTTGAGCACACGGGCCTACAACATTTCCGCCTCCATCGGAAATGCAGCCGCCGCAGCCGGGATTTGAACCCGCGACCTGCGGGTCAGCAGCCGAGTACCTTAGCCACTAGACCACCGCGGCGGGGCTTTCGCGTGGAAATAGCTCAAGTATCAAGGTGAGCAATGTGTCGCCTTATTTCCATCTCTCGTCTTGAACAAAAATAAAAATTAAAAAGCCGCATATATGCGTCCCGTTATGTACCTGCCATGAAAGCAGGCGTATTTTTATTCGGAGCACACACATGATGACATTTAAATGCGGTAACAAGAGAAAGACAAAAAAGTGATTGGGCGGGAAGGAGGCTGCAATGAGAAAAAAAGAGAAAGAACATTCAGCGGCTAGACACCCTGCCACCTTGAAAAAGGAAATTCCACACATTTGTTCCCACCCTTGCATTATTCAGCCAAGCGTGAGTCTGTTTGCTGTAGTCCTGACAGGCAAAACAACAACAAATGTTTTCGAAATTGAAACATATCGCAAGCACAACAAGGTGTCTATTGTTATCTTCTTTTAAGTTTGTGTCTCTCTTGTATATTTCAATCATGATGTTGGGATAGGCGACTCAAACATGGCCTACCTTCCCATATTGTTTCGTATATAAATGAAAAAAAAAATCAAGGATGGGGCCTAGGAAATTCAGAAACAATGCTAAAGAAAGTAAGTAAAAGTATTGTGTTACAAAAAAAATTCTATGATAGATGAGAATCTCAAGGATGTGAGTTGTTCTGGACGCGGTGTCGTGGGATACCGAAACCGAGGAGGCGTTAGCTCATGCGCATGACATTCGATTTTGAAGCTGAATCGAGGAACAACCGAGCAACGAGGCAAGTCTAAAAAATAATAATAATAATAATAATAATAATAATAATAATAATAATAATAATAACTACAAGCAAACAACACGGGACTCACCACTATTGATCAGCAAGGCATCCACTCACCTGCGAAAATGATAGAGGTATATGAGAGAGATGAATGTGGATTATTCAGTGATCACAATACCACTCAAAGCACACAACGTATTGCAAAACATAGGATCGCGGTGTTATTTTAATATGTCAGAGGTACCACACGTGCTTAGAAGTACTTTTGGTGGGCTAGTTGGCGTATCATATAAAGAGAAAAAAAATCTACATTGCTAAAACACCTCAGGAAGGACGACGCTTGAGAAGACGTACTTTCTCTGTCCTTCGTTCTTCCTGTGGCGTTCCGGGCGTCTAGAATTTTTTCCTGCGTAACAATAATAGACTTGCGCTATCTTTTTACACCAACGGTTCCAACACTCACCACAATAAATTCGGAAACATTCCATCCCAGCCATTTCTACAATAAGGGAAACGCAATTATATGAAAATTCGGCAGATGCCACAACATGCTAAAATCGTTTAGGAGAGTTGCTTGTTGGGCAAGTCGGTACATACTTGGTAAACTACAAAAGCCAAAAAACGCCGAAATCGGAAAAGACAGAGCTGTAGTAACAGAGACAGAGAGCAGAGACATAAAAACAGAGACAGAATCTGTTTCACACGGAGCAGTCGGCGACTAATTGCCTCTGGCGCACTCGTTGGCTTTCGGCGAAGTGTTACGAGGTGCACAGACGTGTTTTAGTGTGTGCATCCGCACACCGGAGGCTTACCAGGAACGTCGACTACACAGGCGTATAAATGTTTACTTGTGACCTGACGTAACTTCAACATTCACGTTAGCAGAGACGTCACTTTAGTCAAAACAATGCGCACGTTAAAATTCAATGACGTGAACACCATTGGTTAGACTATTTCGCATGTTTTGAGAGAACTTGACTATGGCTTACTGAATTATGAGATAGCAAATCTAATGTTTAATAAACTGCTATAAAAAGTGGACCCAACACTGAAATCACAATCTACATTTACCCCACATGATGCCTGTATTGTATTGGTGCATATGCGGCATTTATTGTTGAGCCAGAACTTCAATCCCACTTGACGTCGCACCGACATTGTGCCTGCACAGGGGTCCAAAGCACTTTCAAGGCTTTAGAAAACCTTACTGTGCTAAAATACGGTACTTTCACACAAAACTTTTGGCTTCTGGTACCCTTATTTGGGTTTTCCACTTTTGTAAGGCCAGCGCTGTCGGAGTCATGTTTTCCGTAATGCATTCGCATTCAAACTAGTGATGTCTGTTCTCGCCATTCCTGGCTGGATATTAAACTGTCAATCTCCTGCTGCGTATACCATAATACATGGGCCCGTGTTACACGGCTATGTGTCACACGTGTTGAAAGGAAATATTTTGATGCATGCGAAAGGATTTGATCATTATTCATGTCATGACCAGATATTCGCCTTACACGTTTACCTTCTAAAACTAGTATCGTCTACACTAAGCTAAGACGGTGACCACGAGAGCACTCGAACATCCGCGGATATTTAAGACAGACAGACGGACACAGAGACAGACAGATCAAGTGTTAACGTCCCCGAACATACACATTTTAAATATTCCTTACTACAATGATTTTCCCAGGCCAGGTTTTTGAAAAGACATATTTCTACGTTACTAATTTTTAAGGGGAGCTCTTAGAGAGCCAGTAAACAACTCCCAGATACAAAACTGTTATACAGATAAAACTGTGCACTTTCGCTTTGTGTACGTGCTGCCGCCAAAATTTGGCGAACACGCGTCATATTAAGGAAGTTACAGGGCTTAGAACGTGGATCTCAGCTGGTTTCAAACTGTCGCATGACCTCACCCCCCCCCCTTGTCTCTCATTGGGAGAGGAAAGTGTAGCCCGTCGTTAAGACTGGTTTAGACAAATCGTCCGGCTGCGTGTTACGTCAAGTCGCCGCTGGGCGGCATTGCGTCAATGCGCGTGAAAGAAGGATCGGTCAGGCGTAGGAAAGAAACGCGGGAATGTTTTTTCGAAATGGAGTGCGTGATGCACTCTGAGAGGTGCACAGCGCTGTCATAATACGAAAACATGATCGCTGCAGTTTACTCTAAGAATTGCCGGGCTCCTTTGGGGGATATAAAAACAGTCAGAGCCTTTTGACTGGCCCTTGCATAGCCCACATGGTACAAGGTAGCGGGATCGTACATGTGTTTAGAAAACGTTCTTAACGATTTCGCCAACGAGGTACTCTTCTGTGGAAAAGCATAAATCCGTCCCGTCGAGGCTGTTACTGACGCCCAATCAAGCCGAAGACTTCCACTTAATGGTCGTACGTAAAAAAAAACTGCTTCCGGATGCTTCAGCGGTTGTAAAAAATTGAAGGTGTATGCAAAGGAGCCATCAAAGGTGTGCCGGTCACTTGCGTTTTTGTATGCATTTTTTATAACGATTGGTCCTCTCTCAATCGTTCGCTGCTCAGCGATCAGCCATTTTTGATATGACAATGCAATTTCAATTTTTATGGGAGTCATTGGTTATTTCACGTTGCCGCATTTTGTTCTTGTCGGCATACGTATGCATATCGTCTCTGTTGTCGGTAGTAACTGAAATGTTGCGCTGCTAAGCTCGTGGATGGAGGTCCACTTTCAGGCATGGAGAAAAGAAACAGTCAGGAAGGAGTTGGCGCAGTGAGAAAGAACAAGATAGGAAAATATAAGTCAAAAACGTCTAAATATTTCTTCAACCATCTTTTACTATTGCCTCGCTCATTATCTCGATTGGACACCAATAAATATTCTTACAAACTGGAATAGCTTGCAAACACACTTATATTTACACATCTGTAGTGAGAACGAATTCATCGACATACTTTTAGATGAATAAGGATCGTTCATTGACGTAACAAAAAAGAAAGAAAATCGCAAGAGCTAGAGGAACTGTTGAAACGACGGTGGAGGGAGTTGATGAAACAACGAAAGGTGGCCTGTTTACTGGAAGCAACTTCCGGTGCACTTGTTCCGGAAAAGGCAGGGAGTGACCGGAAATGAAAGGGAGTGTCAGCCTCATTCATTGCGCTTGCATTGCGACCGAATGCATCGCACCGTCTGGCTCGTCTACAGAAGCGTCGACATAAAGACGGTCGACGACAGAGTATTATGTGACCTCCGACTCCATATTGTATGCGAGTTGTTCTTGAGCCCAAGGAAGAATCTTTATTTTTTTATTGGAAGGGCGAAGATTCTATAGGGCTAGCTATCTTAGTGTTTTGTTTGTCCAATGCATAGGTCTGTTGCTGTCCATAGATGCGCTACATTCAGTAGTCGGATACAACTGTTTAATTTCCCGACCTTTCATCCACAGAGGCAGATGCACAGAAGCCCACACCAATGGGAGTGCTCTATACAGATTGACGTCATGAGTAATCGAGTCAATGTCGCCACATTCAGAGAACAGTACCAATTTCATGAGGGAATCTTTTTTTTTTCTTGTAGTGGTGGCGTTATTGGCTGACGTGCTTTGGTCATCCTCGCGGGGCCTTTCGGGGCTTCATAAGTTGTGTCCTATATACTAAAGTATATTGACGATGTTTACGGGGGTGCTACGTGGTTGGTATGAAGAAAGGCAACACTTGAGATGAAAACACTAACGGCAAGTCTTTCCGAGTCTCTCACCACTTCTTCGGCGAAGAAAGCGTTTAAGAGCAAGTTTACGTGTGCACAGGCTGCGCAACAGCTTTCGGTTAGGCGATTCCAGGAACATCAGGGGACTGACTATCGACACGGCTATCTCTCAAGGACGAAAGGAAGGACAACAAGAGAGAAGGCAGGGAGGTTAACCAGGCACATGCTCGGTTTGCTACTCTACACTTGCGGAATGAAAAGGGAAAGTATAAAGATGGTAGAGAGAAGAAAGAGAAGAGAAAGGGGCAAAAATGTTGTCAGTCAATGGGCTGACGCGTATGCAGCGGGGAATTACACAAAACGTGAAGGCGTTCAGATAGGCCCGCATAGTCTTCAAAAAAATCGAGATGGCTTTGACTGATTTTCGAGCCAATGAAGGACGAGAACGGTGCTCCAATAGCAACTGTACATAGAGTGGCCGATCGTCCGATAGCAGCAACGCGTCAGAAAGTTTTTGTCCTTCCTGCGATTGGCTAGGTGCTCTCGTCAACAACAAATCTCGCATCATGACTTGCTAGAATATCTTACGATCTATTCGATAGCGCTAGGGTATCTTGCGAATATAGACAAAGACTATTTTCCGAAATACGTTGCGCATTGTGAAAATGCGTGTGGTACACCTACAACAGCACACGAATGTGGTGTCATACATTTGTGATGTGAAGTAAAAAGAAGGCTGGCGAATGCATGATGCTAGATGGCATTGCTATATTGATATAAACTATTGAATACTATCAAGACTTCTAAAAGCAATTAAAGCATACGCCAGCTGCAAATGTAGCCCTCAAGAGTCAGAAGTGGACAATACATAGCCGTATTAAGACATTCACACTTCTGCTACACCACCTCGTTCATCCTAATAATCAAGACATCAACCCCTCTCTCTGAGCAATTCGCTCACTGAGCTGAGTTGCTAACCGCAAGGTTGGTTTGATCCAGCCTCACTGACTTTCAACCCAACCACACCTCTTTCCTCTCTCTCTAGTTTTTTTTTTCTGCACAGAAGCTCTTATTCATCACTTGTGAGTTACAGAGCAAGCTTAGTTATTACGCCAGTGCGGCCAGTACCGATATCGCTTCTCGGAATTTCGACAAAAAAGAAAAAAGAAGCGTGCAAATCTAAGAGAAAAATCCGAAAATTGGCTGTATGAACAGCAAGAACCAAATCGCTGGTATGGTAAAACAAAAAAGACTGAGAAGTATGGCTGTTACATTTCCACACATCACGTCGGCAGCAAAAAGAGATAAATGGCAGCGCACGAAGCTTAGCAGCAGTATGGGGTCGCATTTAGAGTGGCTGAATGTGCAGTTCTGTCCCCCAAACGACTTCGCGAATGTCCCGATTCCCTCGGCAAGACAAGTTGTGCGTTTCAGCAAAAAGTGTTTTGTTTCAGATAGCTCTGAACATACGCGGGACACTTCTACTCAAACGTGCTAATTATTAAATCTTGTTCTTCTTTCTGTGACAATGTGTATGAGCTTAAGACTCCCGTACTGCCCTGTGTCAAGCTTTCATAGTGACATCTCAACAGCTTGCAAATTGTGTATATGCAGGTTTCGCAGAACTATGCACCGTAGGTCGAAATAGCGATGACACACGATGGTTACAGAAAGAGTTATCACAGCTCCGACTTCTGTGAAAGGGCCCGTCACTTTGACTACTGCGCTATCGTGACAGGGCAACGTTTTTCGTATACGTGCAGGTTACGTGCGTTACGTTACGCATTTACGTTACGTAATCGTGCGCTACGTGCTCCTAAAATGAGTTGCGCAAAATCACCGAAGTCTGCAAATGCTGCGCTGTCATATATTTCGGCGTCATAAGGTTCTTGCTCGGTGTCGCACATGGCTGATAATTCTTGCTCCGTCACTACAAATTACAGCTAGCTGTTTAATGTTGTACGGTTTTGATGCATTATCTTTTCTGCCTCAAAGATAATGTCCGCTGTCTTGCGTCTCATAACCACGTGTATATGAGACACTTTATCGGAAGGCCCGCAAAGTATTACCATTTGTGGTTCGCATAGTACAGTGGCCTCTACAGCTTCGCCTTCGTCGAAATGGGACCGCGATGGCTGGGATCGACCCGATGACCTTCAGTTCAGAACCTAAGCCACTGTTCCATCAAGGCAGACATATTGCCTGCCTTTGCTTACTGAAACGTTATTGCATTTTCCCCTCTTAAATTCGAGGAGAGCCACCTTCCCGCTGGATCTGCATCAATCACCGACAATCAAAGTTTTCGAGAAGTATACTAACCCCCTTTGAATAAAAGCTTGTTTTTAGTTCATTTTAGGGGTGAAGCTCCTTATGTATAGAGAAATTTATTCTCACAGACAGTGAACATCAATTACAATCCAACAGAACATTGCGACAGAACACAACATCCACAGACACACCAAAAGGCGTGGCTTGTGCGTCTCTTGAAGTACGCAACCACCAGCGCCACATACCCGAAATAGCGGTCCTTACGATTTTGACCTCCAAGGTGGTTCCGGTGAGAGATTTCTTCTGTGCGTTGTTGAACAATAAAAGACAGTGCTCAATGCACATGTTAATGGCTGCTAAGGGGGAATAAGAGACAGGAGCATTAGGCCTTTAGGTAACGCGCACGCTGCGATCCCCATTAGCAGCTATTGCCATGTACATTGAGCACGATCTGACAAGAAAGGGTTGCTACGTTATGCTCGCTGGGTGTAACATCCTTGGTTTTAGAAAGGTTGAGCGAGCGTTGGGCCGCATAGCCATGAATACAGTGAACTAGTATATATTATGAACTCGAGGTGGTTAAAGGTGGGAAGTAAACCCGAAGCACAAGCCGTAAGAAAGTGTGCATGTGCCACCTCCCGTTTAGCCCTTGAAATGTCCGCTGGATGGCGGTGCTTCTATATGGAGAATATATGATGAAAAGATGCGAGATGGTGGTACTTGGAGTGCTGAATAGATGGACGAACGGACACACAGACAGATGCATGGATGGACGCATGAACGGACGCAGGCGCGGATGCATGGACGAACGCAGGGACGGACGCACGAACAGACGCACGCACGGACGGGTGGATGGACGCATGGACGGTTACACAGACGTACGCAGGAACGGATGAAAGCAAGAACGAATGGACGGACGAATGCTTCGCCCCACTCCCCATCATTCACTCCGTGGATATGCTGCCTTTTTTTATTGCTACTTACCACACAGTTTTGGTTTGTGCATATATATGTATGTTGTTTGTCGCCATACTCTTCTATAATGTTTTTAGCCGTGAGCGATAAAATAGTCATAAATTGAAAAATTGCTGCCTCCACAGTAAGAAATGTGGCTCACCATCTAGTGCGCAACAACATCACAAAAATTAGTGGTGCAGATGGATATTTGCCAAAAAGGGCTTCAATTATAAAATAGGTCTTGCTGCCCTCCCCAGGAGCACCGTTATGCAACGAACAAACAAACAAACAAAATGAGCAATAAAACGGGAAACCAGGGGATTCAGCAACACCCGAGCTGCGTAATCAACAAGCCATTGTTTCACAGCACGGGACAACTGGCAAAACAGCAGAACTCATCGGCTTATTCGGGAGGCTTTTGTTTAGAATGGCGCGAGGTCGCTGAAGGCAAAATTGGATTAATGATTTCTCGAAGCTGCTTTGTGGAACTCTTCAGCCACTCAAGCCAGCGACCACAAAGGCAATTCAATTTTAAAAACTGCGACTGAGAGAAAGCGTCGAATGTAGTTGTCAGCTCAGAAAAGCCAGAAGAAACAAAAAGCACAAACTGCTGGAAAGAGAGTGCTGTTTTTGGCGGAAAAGTAATTAGCAATCACGGCGAGCAATTCGCTGCCGAAGAAAAAAGTAGGAACCCGAACAAGAAAAAATAAGCAGAATTACAAAATCTTCAGCACTAACCTCTTGTTAATTACGAAGAGCGCCACTTCTGCAGAGAAAAGCTACCTGGTTAAAATTCTAATGAGCAAAATCGTAAATTTTTCACCTTTCTAGCTTTCAAATATGCTTTAATACGTTGTTTGTTTGTTTGTTTGTTTGTTTGTTTCTTTGTTTGTTTCTTTGTTTGTTTTTCTGACCAAACTACAAAGAACATTCGCAATTGGACGGCAGCATGTATATTAGGAAGGTAAAGTTGGCCGCGCACATAATTATTAAAATTTATGGAGAACTGGGCAAAGATACACTAGTAGCAAGCTGTCTCATCTTCTCTTCCGCCAATGGTTTTGCTCCAAGGTCCTTTCTCAGCAAATATAGGTTCGTGTAGTGACCAAACAAAATTAGCTTGAAGGGTTAGCGAAGTGTTGTCATTTCTTTCTTTAGCAACAAGACTTCGGTGCCATGTACTTTCAAAGCTAACACTATATTTCTTTATCCTTCAGCGCTACAGTAAGTTCAATGCATCGAAAAAGATAAGACAAAAATTTGTTACCTGCTTTCTCTTCTACAAAGTGAAAAAAAAACTGTGCTGCAAGAGAGATATTTCATGCTACGAGCATAAACCATAGTTGTGACTCTCAAGACAGTTTTCTCTTGCACAAAGAAAAAATAGATTTGGTTAGTTACACTTCGATGTTGAATCAAATTAACTTAATCTAGCAGCCTAACATACTTCTCTTTTAAAACAGGATTACTCTGGAGGCACACTCTGTCTGACAAGTGAATTCAGGCAGCTGTGTAATTACTGGAGTTTTCTGAGGCCAACATAGTCAAAAAAGAATCATCGAATGTTTTGACCTGGAAAGCTCGAAAACAAGTGAGGTCTGTTTGTATTTAATGTCACCAAATTTCTGCCCTAAAGGGGCACTGCAACACTTCTTCGTTTAACCTTGTAATGAATTTATTAAGAATATGTTGCCTCACGAACCAACCACCATTGTTGATTTTATAATCCGTAAAGTACAAAAGGAGTTAGAGAGATTGGTCGCACGCTGTAAATACTTTCTCTTTGTTTGGTTCCTAGCTACGAGCTCAGTGGGAGTTGCCCGGGAGAAATAAACTATATCACGTGCGTATCATGACTTTGATAACTTTCCTTTAACTTGAAAGTGTTTCATGCCAGGGTCCAAACAAGACTTCAGGGACGTATTTCCGTCACAGAAATCAAAGTTGTAGCGAGCCCATAGCCGTGATATAGAGCATTTAGTGTGGCTGTTTAGGCATATGGCACCATTCGTAGTAATAAAAGAAAACAATTTGCAGCATAAATATTTGAAAATTTCAGGTCACGTTCCGCGCTGTAATTCTCGGCTCAAGTATTCTCCGGAGCCTAGAATAGCGATCAGCAACGTTTTCTGGCCATGCTGAAAACAGTTGCAGGGGCCCTTTGTAAACATTTGACAGTTTTATTATTTTTTTCTAGATGTCAAAGGTGCGTGCGATAATGTACTACATGAAGCCATTTTGGGTGCTCTTGCGGTGGTTGGCCTTGGTGGTCGAGTCTTACGGTGGATTTCGAGTTACCTGGCTGCAGGATCATTCTTTGTGTTTACAGAAGATGTCCCAACTACGCGACGCTATACTTCCAGGGGTGTTCATAAAGGCGCAGTTCTTAGCCCGACGCGATTCAATCTTGCACTAATTGGCCTTGCTGAATACTTGCCAAGTACCATTAAAATCTCAATATACGCAGATGACATCTGTGTCTGGACTTCGGCAGACACACGTCCTCAGATACGTTCCCGGCTTCAAAGAGCAACAACTATGATTACCAACTACTTGGTAAAGCAAGGTCTCAGCATATCACCAAAAAATGCCCACTGGTTGCCTTCACTCGCAAAGCAATGACCCCTTATGTCATCTCAATCTGCAGGAGACCCATTTCTTACGCCAGAACCCACTAGTTTCTGGGCATCCTTATTGATAGGGACCTTGTTGGAGTCCGCATGTGGCCTATATGAAGAAGTGCCTAACCGCTATTTCCCAATCGTTCATGTTCCTGGCAGGAAAGACGTGGGGGATGTCAGTAGATGCAATGATAGAACTCTACAGAGCCCTGTTTCTCGGTTTCCTGAGATATAGCTAGTCCGTGCTTAGCAACACTTGCAAGATCCATGTTCGTGTTCTACAGGCAGTACAAACCCAAGCACTGAGAGTGTGCCTCGGTCTGCCCAAATGTACGTCAACAGAGGCAACAATTGCAATTGCTGGTGACTATCCAATACAAGCACAAATTGTTGTAGAAGTCTTGAGAACGCACATCAGACACTTCGCAGGTGCTCCCTGCCATCACCTTGCACTGTTGGCTTCAGAGAGGTGCCAAGCATCGTTCGATAAATTGTTTGTGAAGTACAAGAAACTTCCCTCGGTCTTCACTCCTGCATCTAAACCATCGACACCCCCTTATTGCCTTATTCGACCCACAGTGCATCTTAGTGTACCAGAAATCCGGAGGAAATCTGAACTTTCATCGCCCGTGTTCAAACAACTGTTTCTTTTTCTTTTGCACGAGAAATATTGAGACAGTATACATATATATACTGATGGCTCCTCGAACCGCCAGTGTTCGTCAGGGGCAGTAGTTATCCCAGCAAAAGGTGTTACCATCAGCTTTAAGACGGATAACACCACGGCATCTACAGCAGCGGAACTAGCTGCTTTGCGCGCTGAACTTTGTGTGGTCAATCGGAAACCACCACAACAATGGTCAATTTTCAGCGACTCAAGGGCTGCCCTACAATCTGTGCTCTCAGCACTGCGTCGCAGGCCGTACGAACAGCTTTTTTTCGTAATTCGATGCCTTGTCCACACTTCACACGAGAAAGGGCATCATGTGACATTTCAGTGGCTGCCAAGTCACTGCGGCGTCATAGGGAACGAACATACCGATACTGCCGCGCGGGCAGCTCTTGAAAGAACACGAGAAGAAGCCATACCACTTTCACGAACCGATGCTGCCAGTAATCTTCGACGACTTGCGCGTGAAATCACGTTTTCACTATGGTGCCCACCAAGCAACGAGACGAATCGTCAGCACCACCTGACCTCTTTGATGGCTCTCCGCATGCCCACTGGACTCGACCGAAGAGAAGCCACCCTTCTTCGTCGCTTATGGCTAGGAGTGGCATTTACAAAATCTTATTCCTTTGTCATAGGAATGGCCGACAACGCTCTCTGTGATGCCTGTCGTTGCGAATAGACGCTACACCAAATCCTGCGTGGCTGTCCGTTGTATGACATCTACAGACAACCACTGGCGTCCGTTCTTGCGCGCATCGACAACAGCCAAATGTCTGTCGAGATGTGCTTGGTAATAAATTTAAGCGTGCACGAATACAGCGGGCCGCAACCCTCACAACAGCCTACCTTCAGAAACAAGGCCTAAATATATCAACTGTGAAGTGCGCGTTGATGGCTTTTACACGCAAACCAATGACGCCATACCCTGTTTACATCAATGGGCAGAGTGTCAAATATGCACGGACGCATCGTTTCCTGAGCATAATAATCGACAGAAGTCTTTCGTGGAGCCCACATTGTGCGTACTTGAAGAAGAGACTGCTATCTATTGTGCATATCATGAAATTCTTGTGCGGTAAAGCATGGGGAACTTCTGTGGCTTCCATGCTACAGCTGTACAGGGCCATATTTCTGGGTCTATTGCGCTACAGCTTGCCGGCACTGACTAACACTTGCAAATCAAATACTCATTCATTGGAGAGTTTGCAGGGTCAGGCACTGTGTATCTGCCTAGGACTGCCCCGATGCGCTTCTACTTATGCCACAATCATAATTGCCAAAGACCATCCGGTCAGGACATATATAGTTGTGGATTGCCTCAGAGCGCACATTCGACATGCTAGCCGTGTCCCCGACCACCACTTGGCCCTTCTACCTTCCGGAAGACCACGTGCTACGTTTTCAGACGTCATAGCCAAACACATGAACAGCATTCCATCAGGGTATACGCCAGCTGCGAGAACGGAATGCCCTTTGTGGTGCCTCGACCAGCCGCAAGTACGTCTATAAATTCCGGGAATCAAAAAGAAAAGCAGTCACTCCAAAGTAGCATTGAAGCAAGCAACACTGCTATTATTACATGAGTTGTACTTAGACCGAACGCAGATATACACTGATGGGTCCGTCTCATCCAGCAGCTCATCAGGTGCCGCTGTAATTCCGGCTGCAGAAATGACAATCAAGTTTAAGTTGTCGCATATGACTACATCTACGGCATCAGAGCTTGCTGCTATAAGGGCTGCTTTACAATATCTCGTTCAAGAACGTCCAGGAAAATGGGTCATATTCTGTGATTCGAAGGCAGCGCTTCAGAGTTTGCAGTCTGCCATGCGTAGGAGGAGCCATGACCAACTTGTACAAGAAATAAGACATTGTCATCATGAAGCTCTAGCACGAGGGCATGATATTATATATCAATGGCTTCCTGGACATATCGGTATTACCGGAAATCAATTAGCCGATGATGCAGCCCACTCAGCCCATGAAGAAACCCGTGTAGTCCCGATTCCTCTATCAAAAAATGATGCAGCAAGACAACTTTACCTGCTGGCTCAAGATCTCACACGCACGTTCTGGTCGTCTACCAGCTTACAAAGGTGTCAATTTTATGAACTGGATCCTTCGCTCAAGCTAAAGCTACCATCACAACTTTCCCGCTCCGATGCGACACTGTTATGCCGCCTTTGGTTGGCTGTTGCATTCACAAAGGTTTACTCCTTTCGCATTGGTATGGCAGACACTCCTACATGTGACTACTGCGGAGATGAAGAGACCATCGAACACGTCCTGTGCAGCTGCGCTTGCTACGACACACAGCGATGCCAGCTACGGATGGTTTTGAATCGACTTGACCCCGGACCATTTTTTGTGCAGAAGATACTAGGACCTTGGGCATCTGCCTCAGTTGCGCAGAAAGCAACTAAAGCACTGCTACTTTACCTTAAGTGAACAAACCTGAGCGACCGCCTGTAAACTGTGTGTGCTCCCCGAGTGTGCTCGTGATTGTGTGTACCTTCTCATCTTTCTGCAACCTCTTTTCTCCCCTTTATCCCTTCCCCAGTGCAGGGTAGCAAACCGGATGTGCGTCTGGTTAACCTCCCTGCCTTTCCTTGTATCTTTATCTCTCTCTCTTAAGCATTCAAAGAACCGGTCGATTGATATAAAGGGAAATCGATCTACTCATAAAATATACTATGGAACTTCACAGCGCCACGCTAGATGAGTGTCTGAGGTACACGCCAAAGTGAATGCCTCTCTCTCTTAAGACCAATAAAGAATAAAATATAAACAAAATTTACTTATACAATGTTCTCTTGTAGTAAGAAAAAGAGGGATGACGAAAGGCTTCGGTCACCTTCCTTGCGAATACAGTCGAAGCGAGTTGAGAAAAAATGATCCATTATTTTTTCTTGGGTACCTTCGACGCAAAACTTTTGGTATGTCTGTATGTCCTCCTCTAACGGTACCCCAAACGACACGAGAGCAAACTTTAAACGGTGCACCCCACCCGTAGCGCCCACCAATATTGCTCTAGTTTGAGCGTTCATACTTCTGCAAATGTCAATTTAAAAAGCTAATATAGCGCACACATGAGGCACCATAACAACACGTCAATATTCTGTACGTGTACCTTTATACTTGAAAAAAAAGCATACATAAATAATTCTAAGGACCATAGCGTTTATCACGCTGCGCTGATGATGCAACGCTTGCACGCAAAGGCATTTGTTTCCAACGCTTTGCTAAGACGACACGGTGGCGGCACCTACAGGTTGCTTTGCGTTCTACACTTTATCGCCTCCAAGACAGACGCGCATGCTGCGCGCTTCGTTTTCCAAGATAACTGCCAGATAGCGCTCATGTCTCACATGTGACGTGACTCGATGCGCTTGTTCACCTCCGCTGCACGCTTGAGGAACTTTGACGCAGTGCCTCCAAAATACCATTCACCGATTTTCTTGCACAGAAAACCAAATAAACGTTTTGTTCACACTATCCAGGCGCAATACAACCGTTTTTCGGCGACATTTGCAGTGTAACATAGAGATAAGGGGTCATGTTTTTTTTAGTGCCTGTCCCAGTGACCTATAAAGGTAGTACCGAAATTGGATATCAGCGTCAGGCCCTTCATTCAATTTTAGTTTGCAGACGGGTGCTCCTTGATGCAACATAAAACTCGGCTGTCAGCGTCTTAAAAAAAACGAAAAAAAAGACGACTAGGTGATGTGTACTCTGAAACTGCGTTAATATCATTTTAGAACGCCCCGATCAATTTGCCGCAGCATTATAAATCGATTTATCGCAAACATTATTTTCTCTAGCAGGCGCACGCTTGTGGCACCAGCTCCCTTACTAATCTCATTTTATGTTTTTTTCATTATCTGTATAATCAGTGAGGAAGTCAAAGCTCTTGGATTTGCCGCAGCTCGAACATAGTAATATTTGCAGAGTGCAGAATACATTATCGATCCCTTTTCTTCCACCGCCCTACAGCTCTGACTGCGTGAGCTCAAGAGATCATCTGCATTATACCAGCCTCTTTGAATTCGCGATCAAAAATCAGTATGCACGCGGGTTTCTCCGAGATAACCGTTGAAATACAATGGATGTAGAAGCGCACCCAAACTCACGCGATGTGAAAGGGGTAACTAAGTGAGTTATATGGCGTCCCTACAGATATCCTAATATATTCTTGCGGCAAACGGCAAGTCAGCATAAGAGCGCGCCAACATGCCATAGCGTAAGTTTCTTCAGTAGTAAACTTTGTGTGTGAGAGAGTAAAGAAGAAATCTTTTTGAAAAATTCGCATTCAACTTTTTTCTTCGTGCATGTTTCTTCGGCGTAGCCTCAGGCGTTTAGCTTTTCTAACTTTTATAGCGCTCACAAGTGGCGCGGTCGGCGTAGATGTCGGCGTCAGTGTCAGTGTCGTCGTTTGTGAGTTTAGTGATAATTTTCTTTAAGACGCGAGTGTCGAATAATGGAAGGAGTCTTCCTAACTCATGTAGTATTGCGTGACAGAATTGTGAAATCACGCCAGGCGTAAAAGCGCATGAGCTGCGCAAATAGTGACTGTTTTAAAGACCCCCTTTTTACAAAGCGCTAAGACACAATTATTCATCATCATCTGCAAGGCCTTCAACAAAATGAGCAGCTGCGTTGATTCGCCCGTTGCCATACGGACGCATAGCGGAGCGTTCGCTGGTTCACAAAATGAAGAATCACGCGTATGATGTAGCACTTAACAAGTGTACTTGCAGTTAGCATTCAAAGATATTTTGAAACAACCAATGTTTAGGCACATAGTCGTTCGTTTCTTGACGGCACGGGTGAGCCATGCTTCAGAAACAGACATCAGGCCAGTAGTTGAGAAGGTGATGTGGAATGGGCGCGGTTCCACTATCGTGTTCTTTTGAGACTAGGCTCGTGTCCTCCAAGTCTATTTGTTTATTTTATTAGTCCGAGATTTGCCGCCAACGACGTCTCCGGCACGATTGTTTGACGACCTCATCTAAACGTTTTGACCTGTGTGCGTCTGAGTGAGTGAGTGAGTGAGTGAGTGAGTGAGTGCTTATTGTCATGCAATGAGGAAGGACAGGGGTTTTTGGAAGACCTGTTTGCTTTCAGCCCTTGTTCCTGTTGTGAGCTTTGTATTTTCTTTTGATGTACAAAGTTCTTACATGCATACACAAAGAAACAAAGAGAGACCATCACGGAGAGGTAGGAAGGCTAGTCAACCATACGAACGTCCACACCACTAACCGGCACTTACTTAGGCAAACCATAGATCAAAACAACGAGAGATGGAACGGAACAAATCAAGACAGCAGGTCAGCAATTCGTTGCAAAAAATAACCGACTGAAAATGCGCAGGCAATAGCAGCTTTGCTGTCAGGCATCGTAGGCTGTCGGCAAGGGCGTAGGCAGACTTTCTTTTGGGGGGGGGGGGCGGGGGGGCGGGGGAGAGGGTGAAGGGAATGCTTTTCAAATGGTGAATTTTAGGTCATTTCATCGCGAAAAAAAATTTCGGGGGCGGGTGTATTGGGGCACAGGCCCGTTGTTCTATCCCCTGGCTATGCCACCGGCTCTCGCAAACGGTATTACAGCTTGTTTGGTGCTTCAGAAGGACACAGTGCGGGGTGAGTTTGTAGGTCACCTTCAACTGGTGCGTAGTTAAAACCCCGTCCAACCAAACACACACAAGTTAGCACAGGGCTAGTTCTTGAATGCCAACTGATTTAGTTTGTTTCGGAATCCCTAAATGGGGTGTACAGGGGACGGATACACTAAGAATTTTAGCGGCGCATGAGTTCTTTACTTACTAAACAATATTTGTAACTGGACGTATGTGTGTTCATGTTCCGCGGACATCACGTGCGGATTTTCACACATCAATGATTAGTTTGTACTATTACAATCATCGACTCATGTCGTCTTAATTGTGGCACCTTCCCCCCACTACATCGTGAATTGCCACGTGACGTTGCAGCAGCGTCAGCTTGCGATTTTGAAGGTTGATGGTTCACGTTCATTTTGCTTTCATTATAAAAAATATGCAACCGGGGACAGAGACTGCAATGGCCTGACAAAGGGCTCCCACTCCTGCTGGCACTTGGCAACACTGGTACAAATCAGAGTGCATAATATATGATCTACTTCATATCAGATTAATGTCTTATGATCAGAATAGAAATAATCATGTTATAAAAAAGCCTAACACCTAAGTCAATCGAGATAAGTATTCGGAAACACAGAAGCATGCATGATACGACAGCTGAAGAGATTTATTAATAATCCACAGACTGAATATCTGTGTCTGAAATAGAAAACTAACAAGAAACGAAAGTGGACTGCATTATTCTATTCGACAGAAACCAACAGTATTACACGGATAACTCATACACATAGTTCATATTTCACTTCATGCTCTGTAATATAGTTTCATTGATTTCTATGACTAACCACAGCAATCGAGTGGGCTTAGGCGAAAGTCTTCTCCTCCGTAATCAAACGTCGCCGACCCGTAAAGGAGGTGCTGCTGTTCGCGCTCAAGTAATTAATGAGCCGTCCACCATCGATCGTAAAGAACTGGCGTGAAACTCAGTAGGACGCGAGAAGACTAGAATCATGGGGGTCGATAGAGATGAGGTCATGCTTAGCGAAGCGAATAAAACATCACAGAGGAGTGTAAGGCACCACAGAATCCGCTGGAGCGGAAAATAGCGATATAGAGGTGACATGTACGTAGCATGCATTATTCATAAGAAGTGCACGCCGTTCTCGCTGGGCACGTCTCGGTCTCGGTGTTAGTAAACTGGAGGTCACGTAGATAAAGTAGAGTGTCTTCGATCAGAAACGTAACCTCATCACACTCACCATCAATGGCACTGTGTGACAGCTTCGAACGAGCTTCAGTCAGCCATTACGCTTAGTTATCACGCTTAAAGGCACACTTTATAAAAGCAACCATTAAGTGGACGTTCATTCTTCAAATAGTGGTGCAGAAACTTCGTAATGATACTTTTGTGCCAAGGAGGGGCTTATTTTGAAATAAAAATCACGTTTTAGTGGCCCGCATCAGGTTAGCGCATTTCAAGTTAACCACCTCAAAAAGCGGACTGGCTCACGTCACTGTTGCCGTGCACAACGCCGCTCGGCTTTACTGCGCGATCGGCGACAGTAGTAGAAAGAACGAAAACAGCGGGAGCCACAGCAGCAACAACAGTCAATGATCAATTTCCTGCGATTGGCTCCGAGATGGCAGACGTGTTTTGTTTCAAGTGCGCAGCGCTAGATGGCACAACATGTCAGGTTTAACCACCCAAAAATTTAATTTTTTAACCACTCGCTCCATTCCCCATAGTAACGTCCGGCAGTTCTTTTTTTTTTCCGTGATTCAAACAGAAACGACTAATAGCATTTTATTGCGTCTCTTGATGCACGGAAGGTTCTTTATTTAGTGCAGCTAGATCAATTTCTAGTGAATAATTGTAGGCGGTTCATCTGACGTCATCGGTATCATTTTGAGAATGTCCTAGTGAGGCGCATGTATTCTAATGCATTTACCCTTTTTTTCGGTAAGTAGGGCATTGTTGTTGATAATGTTGTCGTTTGGAATCCTGTCATACATTGAGCTTTCACTCTGAATGGAATGGAATAAAAAAAAACTCTATTTCAGTCCTGCAGGACGCGCTTAGCACGTAGCGGGCGTCTCCCACGTATAGGGCCGACAGGGAGTACCTGGCGGCCGCTTCGTGGGCCTGCTGGACGGCCCATTGCTGGTCGGCGAGAAGTGAGCTCCTGAGTGACCTCTCCCACTTGCTTGAGGTAGAGTCGGGAGGAGTTGTGCACTCTGACGTTGTTATTTGACTTTTGTGTCCCCTTAACATGGGGACAGACTTGTGGCGCTGTTGTTCGGGTGGCGCGCAAGTCGGGGAGTGAGCGACGGTGAGAGACAAAATTAGCACTTGTTCCACGTGAATACAGCCAATGGAACGAAACACTTTAGAAGTGGGAGTCGAGCGGGAAGAGCATTTTCAGCGCTTGATGGCGGGAATGAATAAGAGAGCGAGTGCGAGAGGCGCGCGCGGAGCAGTACAAGCCATCTGCCGGGAGAGCGTGCCTGTTGTTTTGCTCGGCGCGCTTTCCAGGTGCAGGGAGCTTCATCGGCAACGGCAGAGTGTGATCCTAAGAAGCTTCGTCCCTAACAAAATAAAGATGGCGCTTGGCTGTGGCACATGGTACCATATACAGTTATTCTAGCACATGAAGACATATAGGTTCCGCTTCCTGCTGTCGCCAATCCTTTCTTCGCTCGTCTTTTTTCAGCTCATGTATCATATGCGTGCAGACTATTGTTTTCACTGCTTCGCTAAAATTATTGCTTCCATTGAAAAGGAGAGTGTGAGGAATGAGGGGCATGAACAGACGCACAAAAATATAAAACGAAATCCCCGCTCAAGCTAATCGTACCGACTGTTAACCAGTGAAGTTGAAATGAGCTGATCCGGTGTTTATCACGGTTATAATGATGGTTATTAATGAAGGGTTCGCTCATTCTTGTTTGCGTAAGTCCGAAAACCTTTGTTAGGGTTTGGCGCCTGTGTTATCTCTTTTTCATTTTCAGTGAACCCGTAATAAGTATTGCAATTTGCTCAATCATCTGTTGTTTTTCTAGGTTGTCAAAAAAAAAAAAAGAACTTGCCCTCGGTCGCGCAAGTCACAAAACAGCGAAACTAGACGATGCTGAAGTTTAGGCTGTGTGCTTGTACGTTGTTGCTAGACTTCAGCGAGGATATGTTAGGTTGTTTATACGATTCTTCAACGTTGTGGCGAGGTTTTTTGTAGGTGATGTTTAGCGGTGCCAGATGGCGCGGCGAGCGGCACTTCCATCTGCGGTAGTTGCTGGGCAACGGCTAAGCTGGCAATGTAGCCACCGGTCATAAGCAAAGGAAGGAACAGGAAGGAAAGGGGAAAGGCAGGTATGTTAACCAGTCTGGAACGACCAGTATGCTACCCTACTCTGGGAATATAATTGAGGGAGTATGAAAGATAGAAAAGGGGAGATAGAGGAGAGCACGCACACGCATTGGGCGCACAAATGCTTTTTTGACTTCACAGAAATGACTGCGATCGTTAGCCATAATTCTACTCGAGTGATTCAAGTAATGAGCTTAAAGCATCCAGTACTTAGGCCAGAAGCAAAATGGTGAGAATACGGCCGATGCAGCCCTCACTTTAAAATTCTTTAACAAAGGATGCTGCGGGAGCCAACTTTTGAATAAATGGTCTTCCTTATTCCGGGCCGCAAGTAGTTTAGCGCGTGTATTTAAGGACAATGATCATAGTAGTAATAAGCACTGCAGTCTTTAGGAATACGTATCTATGTATTTTCTCAATAAGAAAACACACCCCCGTAATACCTACGTATTGATTTTGGACCTCAAATATGAGTAATCGTTGGTTTTTTTTTTTTCACAATGTCCACAAGTATGAATGCAACCACAAGATCAAGAGCGTTGAACAAGGATTTAAACTTTCGCCAAGTAGTTCAATCGTTCGACCGACAGGCAAACAGAAAGGTAGGCAGGCAGGCAGGCAGGCAGGCAGGCAGGCAGGCAGGCAGGCATGCAGGCAGGCAGGCAGGCAGGCCGAAATTTTCGCGTTGAATTATCCCAAGAAATACTATCATATGCAAAAAATGTCTATGTTTCACGTCCCCAACCTCCGATATGATTACGAGACACGCCGTAATAGTAGGGGACTCCGGCAATTCTGACAGGCTGGCTTCTCTAACGACATATTTGCCAGTATATTCATGCCTCTACCATTCAAAGCTCGGTAGCTTTTCTTAGCCCTGCGTGTGTCGCAATTTAGTGACCTTTATCCCAGACGCCACTCCATCGCTGTCCTTCCCACCATAGCGTGAACGAGTGCGTGAGTATAGTGAGCAGCTCGTCTCACGTTGCCATCGTTACCGGGGCATCGCAGTTGATCAGGTTGAGCAACGGTGACCAAGTCCGAGCCAAGAACTCGACCTCCAGCCTGATTAATTATGCTGAAGTGGCGACCTACGTTGAAAGAAGTGTGGCGTAGTGGTAATAAAGGCCGCAATCGAAGGAACTGTTGCGGAAGCTCGCCAGCTTGGGAGTACGCGCACTCTGTTTCCTCGCTTCGTCGCTCGCTCACTCCAGCCGCCAAGCAGCGTTGATTTAGGAGGCCTGCTGCTTTAAGAAGCCAGCTTAGACTTTCGGGCGAGGCGGCAAGGAGTTCTCACTAAACAACATTGGGATCAAGATACCCGCTTCCGGCCGGTGCCGTGGCAGGGATTTGGGGAATATCGTCTGTCGCGAGCTCCGTTTCTTCGACTGCGTCGGTGGTTATTGGTACCTTTCCCAATCAATGCGTATGGGTTTAAGTGCGGCTTCTCTAATGACAGCTCGTTCTTGCGCAACATAGTAGGCGCAGTGCCCGGACTATGAAAACAGCATCGGCTTCTAAAACCATTAGTCAATTACCCGTCCGAAATAGGCCTTGTCAGAGTGATTTAATGATGGAACAATTCCCGTCAGGGCATCTTGGCTTACCTGACCCCAACTGTAAATACTTTTATAAGGTTCACTTGCTCACGTCATTTGTTTACATTCTCTTTATCATCCTTTTTTGTTCCTTCTCTCATAAAATATTTTGGTCCAATTCCCCATCCATGTACAAAGTAGCATGCCAATGGTATATAAACGCTGGCAAACAATCAGTTTTTTTTTTTAATGAAGAGTCTCTCTCTCACAAGGACAGTTCGTTCCTCTATGTATTTAGTCTACATGTTCTGTCTTTTTCTTTTTCGTAATTTACTTTCCGAAAGCAAGATATGGTTATGACCGATGCCTTACTCAACGAATCCGAAAATTGTGACCATCTGGTGTTCAAATCAGCCGAATCAAAATACATGTGGCTGTAGCAGTTTTTATACACAAAAATAAGCTTGTGGAGACCGGCATTCAACCCCTCGACCACGGGGCATGCCGTCGAACAGCACAACTATTACGACACCACGGAGGGCTCTGTGTTATCTTGATACTTCAGTTATTTCTTTCGGAACCTATACCTCGTGGAATCAAAACCGTATAAATATTTGCTCCTATACATCGTGACTGCTGGGATCTTGCTGTACATTTCGGGGCAGTACCACAGTTTACTAGCGCAGCTCAAAAGATACAGCGACACAATTTTCAAAGCACGCAAAGTACAAAACCACAAACACCACTTCTCGATTAAGGTAGCTACGGCGAGCCGTTGGGCAGTATTAAAAAAAAGCAGTAAACGAAGCGTATGATATGCCGTAAACCGCACATCACGTACACCGATCAAAAATGATGAATACCGTAAGCTTCTGTTCTCATCAAAGCTGCATGGGCAAAGTAACGCTGCAATGGCGCTTCCATATTACCTATCAGCAAAATTGATGATACCTGTGAATATTATCTTCATACCTTCGTGAGATTCCCTAATTCTTTACGGCAGTCTCTAGGAAGGTGCTGCCCAACAGCCATAACACAGTGTTTTTTTAATCTTTTTTCCCGCTCTCCATGAGAAGAAAAACTTTATGGCTTGGGTCTGCATATAAATACTATTTTCCCAAAATATAGTTGCCTCAATAATAATATTCAAGTCCGCTCTGATTGGTGCCCAAACGAGCAGTCTGACTGTCATGAGAGTATAAAAGAGGTACTTTGCGCCAAATTGCAGTAACCATTGCTATGTGTGACAGCACATAAATTCTTCATCAATACTTTTTTACAGAATGAATCTCTGAAATAGCCAACCATCTCACCTACATGAACGAAAAATATTATACGGCAGCTGTCATTATGAGCTTAGAAGCGCATCAACGTTGCCGTTCACAAACCAAAAATCAGAAATGCTGCTATCCATATAATGAAAGTACGAACGTCATCTAGTAATTACATCGGCGTATATAAATTGATAACCCACACCCCTGTGACCAAATAAAAGCCACCTTGTCGGGCCGGATATAAGCCGATATAGTCTATATATATTCACCGCGTCAGGAACCTCATAAACAGTGAAATGGCCGTGGCATCGCAACTAACCTCGCCCCCATAAATAACGTGGCGATGGATTCATCAAAGCGTTACCTCTGAAGCATCGTTCACAACGCAGATTGCCTTTCACATGAGCAACGAGAATAATGAAATCACCAATGCCCCAGTCAACAAGAAATGTCTGAAACGACAAGGCACCATAAGGGAGGAGAAACAACTCAGCTAACTACTATACGTGGGTTGAATTTTCCGTGTGATGAAGCTTGAGGCAAGCTTAACAAAAGTTGTACAAAATTTACCATTAATTCGAGTGCCATAAGAGGAGTTTTCTTTTAATACCGTATCACTCTTTCTATTTCTTTTTTTCTCGGCAGTTGAATCTTCATTATAGGTGTCACTTAAATCTGGCCTGTGTGTTTAGAAAAAAGTGTTGAACGATTTCGAGTACCTCGTACTCAACTATGGGAGAGCACTGAGCCGTCCCGCTAGCAGTGATAAATGATGTTGACGAACGTGTTTCCCTTTTTGTCCCATTGCACTGATTATTTTGATTTGTCGCACTAATAGGAACTGCATGTCAATGATACGTATGGTGGTGTCTGATGGTGTGCCTCGGGTCACCAAGTCGGGTCTTTCGGTTACGACCGAAGCCCATGGAATCTCTCGACTTTTACAATGCAGTGAAACATGGGCGTTTTGGCTTTTATGCGTGCCTTTTGAATGAAAACGATTTGCTAAGCGCACGTGTTCACAGAAGTGAAAGTTTTACTACCAGATGTGATGAGGGAGGAAGGCTTCGCGAGAGGCTATTGCCGCTGGGCAACGGTGACGAAAAAGAGAAAGGGAACTTCGTCAAAAGGTGTAGATGAAGAGAGGGAAGGCGTGAAAAGGAGGGCAACATGCATGCGGGATCAAACGAATATGCTGGAAGTTTTGTCATGGCTTGACACTCAATCAATGTCGCGCTTACACCCGCAATAACAAACTCGCTCACCCACTCCCCAACACACATACTTACGAGGTGACTCAATGACACACTGATAAAGTATCTCAGCCTATCACTCAGTCACAATCTTGCTACCTGACTACTAATTCACACACTCGCGGAGTTACTCGCTTGCACAGTCAATTTCATTCACTCAATCACTCACCTACGCACTTACTCGAGACCACACTCAATCAAGCACTCGAGCTCTCAGTCAGTCATACATTCACTCACTCCATCGATTTCACACTTACCCGCTCACTGACCAACTCGTTCAATCTCCCCACCCTTACTCACTTAATCTCACGCTTACACACACAATAATCAACTTGTTCACACTCACTCACTCACTCACTCACTCACTCTCTCACTGAGTGACACATTCATACAGTACCTATATCAGAAGACAGTAATGAAGTGATTTTTAAAAAGAAAAAAAGAAGCGAGAAACAATAAAGTGAGTCAAAGATGTGGTGAACTCTGCTATAGCAGAGCAGCCACGAAGGAATACTTTACCGAAAGGCTCTTTTTTTTTTTGGCAGCAACCCGCCCTTGTGGCTTATTGTTTATGGCGTTCAACCACTGACCCGCAGGTCGCCGACACGATTCCCGGTGGCCGCATTTTCGACAGAGGTGAAGATGTTTGAGGCCCGTGTGCTTACATTTAGATGCACGTTAAGGAACCCTGGGTGGCTGAAATTTTCGGAGTCCTCCACTGCAGAATCGAGGATAATATTTCGCTTTTGGAGCACCAAACCCCTGCAGTTATTATCACTATAAGTTGTACCAATTATTACTAGACCCTATTCTTTTCTTTCAATGATATAGAACACTTATCAGATATCGCGAACGACGCACTCTCATCTCTTGCCGCATGGTCATCAGTTAATTCACTAAAAATAAACAAACTGAAGACAAAAGCAGTACTCCTTCTTCATAAAACAAAACAAGTATTCACACGACCCTGCTTACATCCAGGCGATACTGTAATTGAGTACGTCGAGACGTTTAAATCGTTAGGAATAAGGTTTAGCAGCACAATGTGATGGGATGCACATGTCAATGGCCTTTCTTGAACACTCTCTAGAATCATAGGAATCACTTCGCGTAACACATATATTTTCCCACCAAAACTAAGCTCATTTTATTTTATGCGTTCTTTTATTCTCTTATTACCGATCGTCTGCTCATCTAGGGCCACACAACTTTGTCAAATATGTTAAAAATGCAAACTCTGGAGAAGAATATGCACCGCGTAATTGTTAATGGGCCCTATGATTCGCCCACTGAGCATGTTTTCTTGCAATACAGCATTGTAACTGTAAACAAAGTATTTGAATACAGGTTTTCATGCATTTATAAAACAACAACAAGAACAAACGACTCATTTCTTTTAAAATTTGTTTCACTTGCATGTCGCCTTTCATTATATGACACAAGAGTACAAAAGGGTTCTGTGTTACCGAAGTGTAGAACCTACTATGGTTTCTCTATGCTGAGTTATATTGTGCCACAGTTCTTGAATACCTCATTTTATGACCGCCTAAATACTTTGTATAATTGTGTCATCCGCAAAATCATTATTCAGCCGTGTGTGTAGTCTTAGTTGCAATGTGTTTTCATGTCTTCATGCCTT